>NC_040018.1:21615637-21908137 GCF_000972845.2 Larimichthys crocea | reverse complement strand
TAATTCTTATTTGGCAACACTTATTTCTGTTCAGACCCCCTTTCACTGTGCTTTTACAGGGCTGTTGTGTAGCTTGTGTGTCATTGTGCAGTTGCGAGAGCCCCTGTGTGTTCCTACAATAGTGGAGGTTAGTGGGGCCAGCCAAGACGGTGAAACCATTCTCCTCTGCCTAACAATAGCCACATGTATCAGAATTGAATGTGGCTTTTGATACCTATTCTGATTTAAAAATCATTGCTATAGGCATATCCAGTGGGACACCTCCAGTCTAGCCTATATGTCACTCTGATTTGTATCTCAGTGCTTACATTAACAAGGTGGCCAACACCAATGCGCCATTACCTGGGTTTATGAACAGTATATCACACACCTGTACTCAGCCCAGACATAGTTTTACTGAGATGTCTGTGTTTCTTTGGCAGACGCGTCCCCAGCTAGACCCCGTTCTGATGAACATTTGGCCAGTCAGGCCAGACGTCTAGGAGAGTGTAGTGGCTTGGACAGACCAGAGACAGGAAAGAGGACTTCTAAATCAGCCAGCAATCCAAAGGTCTTCCATAAATCCTCCAAATGGGCTCGGGTGGGGGACGTAAAGCACACCTGCAAGACTTATGTAAGTCTTATTAAACCATAAATTGCTAACACCAGCCCCTCGCTGGAGCTGTTCTTGGCTGGAATAAATCTCAGAGAGCGCCCAGTAAGAAGAAAGAGAGAGTGAGAAGGAGAGATAAAGCAGGTGAGAGAGAGAAAGATATAGAGGAGGTTAGAGGTAGTGAGAGTGAGGTGGAGGATACTAAAGGTCTGACAGCAAAGCATTGCTGTTTGATGATAGAGCAGACAATACTGGACTTTGATTGGAGTTAACACCTATCACTATCACTGCTTTAGGGTGGGAGTGTTTCAGGAACACCTTCAAGAATGTCGTGCACACAAGACTCTTAATGCATCAAACTCTTTTTATGGTATCGCCCTCACTCTGGTCAACGTGACTATCAATCAAAAGACATCATCTTCCCCACACATACAAGACCTGCATGGAGTTACTCCTCAGCAGTCACAGAGACCAGTGTGAGCAACACAGGGAATATTTGTAGGAAATCAGAGTTCCTGAGCTCCTGAGCCCCGGTGAGTTCCCAACACACCCACGCTCTCCTCCCTGCCTGGTTGTGGGTCCTTGAATTAAACATCAAAGCACACAGGAGCGTAGGGCCCAACTTCCATAAATAACAGTGCGCTTGGAGAGGGGAGGGGAGGATGTTCAGATGGGAAGCGAGCAGGTCACCCGATAGCTCATACACATACTGTCAAAGCAGATTCATTTGTTCTCAAAATGGGTGATGTTGTGTGAGGTTATTGATTTCCGCATGCCATCTGTCTTCTCTGAGGCTTTGGCAAGAGGCTCTGGCACTACCAGCCGCAGGTTCCCCCATATTAGTCTCCCCAGCTCAGGTGGACAGAAGGAAGATGTGCAGCAGGTATTGGACACAAATGGGTGATGGCTTATGTGACACGTACTCAAACACAATGATTCCTGGCATGACTGCAAAAATCACTGTTGAATATTATTCTGGGTTTCTGAGGTTTGGTATGTCAGGCTGACCTAGAATAAACCTTCACACAATCCTGAAAAAATAAATATTATTGGCTATTGTGAGTTTTACAAGGAAAAAAATATTTTATTATTAGGGTGCAAATATCCAGTTTATATGATTATTCATATATTTAAATTTGATAAAGTTGTTGAACATATATAACAGCAATACTGTTCTAATCAAAAAGGTAGGAAGGAAAAAAAAATCCATGCTGACGGTGGTGATTAACATCTCATTTGTCACAAACACCTGCATACACAAGTTCAGGCCCACCCTCGATCTCCACCTCTCACTAACTAGTCCAGAAGTCACAGTGTACCTCCATGTTGAGCTATGGAGTGTGGAGGGCAGGCCTTCAAACATGGGGCCCAGCTGCTGCTGTGTATTTTTGTCAGCCAACACACACACATTGGCATCCCTTGGTGTTTGTTCTTGTGGAGGGCACATGTTACTGGGTAAATTATCATAGCGACGGTAAACAGTGTTTTTATGAGGGAATGTAGCTTGGTTGTTATATTTGAAGTCTGTGCTTTGTATACTGCTGTGCTATTAGGACAGATTGTGGATGTTTGCGCCTGGTGTGTGCACTCCGCCCATGTGGGGTACACACACACACGCACACACACAAACACATGCACACACACGCTCACAATGACAGGCTCAGTTGTAGTTTTGAGTCTTAAATGGCTCTTTTGTTGTTTTCACCATAAGAAAAAAACAAAACATTACAGCCTACAGAGTGTGTGTCAGTGTCACACTCATGTCAGTCTCAGGGTAAATGTAGATGAACAGCAATAACAGGGGAGGAAAGACTGAACTTCGGCGTGTAGAAGAAGAACATTATGTACTGTAAAAAAATATATATATCATGTGTGCTTCAATAAAACTGCAGTCGATGTAGAGACTAGCTTTTAATACATACTGATTGGGCATGCAGACGTGAACATGATGTCTGGTAATTGCTTTACATTTTCAGCATCTGAGTCATGATATAGCTTGATAACAAGGTAATCAGATAATGATAGAGTCAAACAGATGGATGGCTAGGAGATAAAGGACTGGTGCTTTAAGGTCTTCACTTTTCAATTACACTCATTTGAAGCATGAATAAAGGTCTCATTAATTCTGCTGCCACCAAGGTCTCTCTTTAGGCCCACTTTGGCACCATCTTAGTAACACCCCCTCCAGGCAGTGAGTTTGTGACTAATAACACAAGTATCCTTTGAGAGGTAAGATATCTAAATGATGGAGTGTTTCTTGTTCATGGATGTTGTATAGGATTGTTTGTTTGTTTTTTGTAGATTTTCTTCTAGTGCTCCGTGAAAATGATTTTTTTTTTTTTCCCCAAAAATTTTGACATTAGATACAAGTCTTGGATACAACAGCATTGTGCTTTTGTATTGCAATGGTAATAACTCTAAACATCCAAGTCATACATTCTGTCTTGATAAGGGGGCTGATGAGTAAATATCAAGTACAGATAGAAGTATAGTGGAATGTCATGTCATTAAAATGTCATTTCTTGAAGACAGAGAACACAGGAACTTTTGCCCCTTTTTGTATGACCTGTGTATAACAGTTAAGCGGCTGGGGCTTTGATTGTCCGGTCACTGCAGTCATCTTAGCGTTTTAGATTCGCCCATTTTAAACTGAAAGAGTACTCCATCTCCTCTATGAATGGAGGAAATGGAGGAAAGGAAGGAATAATGATGATGACATTTTTTGCACTCTTTTTTTTTAGCCCCAATTACCCACTAATGCGTGATAAAACCAGAAAAATGGACAGTCGTTATGTGTGGGGCCTTCCACAATGGCAAAATCATTTTTCCCAGCCTCCCATTCTTTGAATGGTAATAATCATGTTTTGTCCCAAACACCTGCGCTTCAGTTGTCCTGACCTGCCGACCAAATGAGTGCAATTAATGACAATTACCCTCTAGGTGTCACAACATAGACATGTACTGATAGGGACCTATCTGGAGGGAGCACGTGCTTGTCCTCCAAGTAAATATGTAATGATAACAGCTGTAACACAGTAGGGTGGAGGGGGGCACAATTGCTACCAGTGCAATCTATTTGTGTTTGCCTCAGCTCAGCACCACATTAACCAGTCCAGACAAACCAGAATGGATAGACTTAGTTTTTCCCTGTGGGACAGAGGGGAGTTGACTAGAGGTGTTGGAATTCCTGATCAGATGAGGCAGATGTGGCCTAGAAGTTGTTACTACATCAGATTTATGTGCAGGTGATCAAGCATCATTTGTTATGATAGGCGCATTTCAATTTAAACAATATTTCCAGTCTTATTTTTAGATTTGGACAGTATTTCTGTTAGTGATTGCAATACTGTACACAGCAGGTTAATTGCAGAGAAGTGGTAATACAACAACATTACGAAAAGATGAAGCAAGAAATGAGTTGTCAGACCATTAGTCTGATTTTAAATAAATCAAGATTTGAGAAAACAAAGGCAAATTCTAAACTTATTGCTAAAATTGTTCTTTGTAAACATCTTTTGTATATTAAAGGATGATTCAACTTTCACCTAATATACACACTCTGTTTTGCTGCAAAATGAGTAATTTCATGTATGTTTATGTTTGGTTTGGAAAAGTGGTTTTGATGATCTAACTTAAGGGTTATTTTTTTTCCTTTTGACTCATTTCATGTTCCCAGATTTCTGCAGCATAACTGATAGAAATAATGACAAAAACAACCAAAATGAGACCCAAGTAAATAAACACTAATAATCTAAAACATTCCCGTAGAAAGTTTTCTAAACACCAACAGGAGGTTTAAAGTTTGACAGAGAAAAAGCAAGTTGTTGAAACACCTGTATGTAGTAATCTAAAAAAAATTAAAGAACCGCTGCAGTTTTTAAACACTTTGGAATTAAACATGGGCCTGATACTGTGTGTGAATTCTGGAAATGGTAGCTGCCATATAAGCTCAGGCTTTTAGCCAATTTCCCTACATGAAGAGAGATTTCTCAGGTGCAGAAGTCAACTTTAACCCCCTCCTCCTGTGGGTTCACCGTCCTTTCCCTCTGAACCTGCATTAGCATAAAGGCATTAAAATGTGAATAGGAATTAATTTGGACTTTCCCCTCCATAGGAATTAATGGAAGTTTGTTCTGCCCGTACCCCTCAGACGGCTTGCGCTCCTCCACAGTCCATAAATATTAATATTAATACGGCATCGCATTTAAAGGTAGCGCTTGGCTGAAGCCATATACAGAATATTATTAGAGATCACGATACGTTTCTCATGAGAAGTACAGCTGAGTGAATGCATTGCCTTGCCGTTGTGATCTGTAAAATCCAATCTTCATACAGCACAAAAAGTTATTTTCAGAAAGACGGAAGATTAGCAGGGCCGAATGGCTGCTGTCTAAAGCCATTAGGCAGGTGGGGATTTTTCTTTCTACGCTGAGTTGAGAGAGAAGGGCCCACATCTTCTGCTCTATCAAGGTACTGATTCACAGTCACACCACTGTAGCGCTATTATCATGCCCGAGCAGATCATCTCAGCAGATAACTATTATCACCGTCTCACCGCATCGCTCCACTCTACTCACCCACATAATACAGACCACAGAAGTTTTTGACACTCTTCCAAATCACAATATTCACCTTCTTTCTTTTCTTGGTCTTTGTCGCTTTCCTGTGTGTGCTGTGTGTGGTTGTATCACACATCTTCATAGTACTGAAGTTACTGCAAAGCTGAGCACCCATACCTAGGCTTGTATAATTCACTTATGAATCATCATTGGAAAGGCCACTTAATAAATATTCACTTTTTAATATACAGTGATCCTAGCACATCATTTTAGCCACTTTTGTTAATTTCTTTCTCTTCCTGGCTGATTCTTGCATAAGTTTGTGAATGTGCTACTGTTATTATTTTGGTCAAATCTCTGTTGAGTTGACTGAAACAAATGGGGGGTTTGTGTCAAAATATTCAGCAGGTCCTCTCCTCTCCTCTGTCTTCCTGCTTGAAGAGTGCTGATCCTGACAGGTTACAGTGGGCAAGGTGAGACACGTTAGTGCTGAGCCCAGTAAAGGAGGGAGGATAGAGCTGGCTTCAAAGTCCCAGTGTGTGGGTGAAAGCTGCATGCTGCCACCCCGGCAAACTCAGTCAACAGTACCCGCCTTTAATCTTTGCTCTGTAATCTTTACTCCTCTCACATTTAGTCAATACACTCTCACTTTGTTCTTGGAGGAAGTAGGGTGTGAGGCTGAGAATGTATAATGTAAGAGAAAAGAAAAGCACAACACAATACACAAATCAATTGCCAGGGTTAAAGTGGGTATAGCCAGCTTGGCGTAAGGTCAATACCATTTACATGCTGAATGATAATAGGCCCAAGCATTTCTTTTAAATGCTAAGCATTGTGACATTGTGATAATTCTGACAAGAGCACAATGTAAGTACTTCAAAAGACTACACAGACAGAACCATGAGTGTACAGAACTAAGCAGCCAATGCAAA
Organism: Larimichthys crocea; assembly: GCF_000972845.2. Lineage (NCBI taxonomy): Eukaryota > Metazoa > Chordata > Actinopteri > Sciaenidae > Larimichthys > Larimichthys crocea. Next base: position 21,902,054 of record NC_040018.1, on the reverse strand, counting down.
TTTTAAAGAATCAGTGCAATCTATGCAATAAATGCAAATGAGCTATCCCTTTATATTATTGTGATGAGCAATCAAAAGTTGTCACAATCTATTATCTATTATAGATGATAATAATGCAAAGCAATCAATGATTGTTTTTAACAAAACATCAGTGAACTGCCTTAAACCCAACTACCTGCCTGTGTTGTGGAGACGCGCATGTTGTGGTAAACTCTGCAAGCTGGGGTTATATTTGTGCATCAGGTCATTCCTGTAGCGGGCTGGTCCGGGTCGGCCCACTCCCCTCTGAGAGCCCTCTCATCAAGCCAGCCTCTCCTCTGCCGCCCTCTTCCCCACAATCCCCATAAACTCTCATAATTGCCACATTAAACTTGAGTTTATTATTTTTCTCCAGGTGCAGGTGTGCAGATGATATGAGCCCCAGGTTGCATTTACATACAAATTGAAGGTTTTTATTAATCAGGCAGGCAGCAGGAATCAAACGGCAACACTCCATCAGCCCTTTAAATACATTTGGTGACATTTTTACCCGGCATTAGCATGATAGGGCAAGCGGAGTATAATGTACCAATGATTGCTTTTCCATTGAAAGCACAAACGGTTTCATTTTTCCTGTCATCTCAAATAAGTGTTAAAGAGGGTTTGGAGGCTATTGTGCGAGTGCCGTATGCTGGGGACTTGGGACCGCTGATGGCCATATTAAATAACCATTAGTGCCTGAGCTTAGATCATTGTGGCATCCGCCTCCTCTGAATTTATCCTGTGATTTCAAATGAAGGCAAGCTGTGCCAGCTTTCATAAAGTGCTCCAGCCCTCTCCATTTTTCCTCAAACTAAATGCATTACAACGGTAATTTTGTGACTGTTAAGATAACTAGCGTTAACAAGCACTTAATTAAAATGTACAATAAATAGCCGTCTGCAGCCTTATCTCCCCTCCAGAGCGACGCTGGTAGGAGGCTCCAATGCTCAGGCCGGCTGTTCCCCAGCTCGTTTGCAGATTAATTGCTTTTCTGTCTGGCGAAGCCTGCCTCTTCTGCAGCCAGATCGTAAATAGCCAGATAGGGAGTTTATCAATCAGGGCTCTCTACCTCACTGATCTCCCCCACACAGCCCTGTCTGTCTGACTGTCTGTCTGTATGTACATCTCCTGCTATCAAACAGACTCTCCATAAATAAACTTCCAGAAGCTTCTGTTATATTAAACCTTCAATTATCCAATGGCTTTTATTTTCAGAGTTGTGCACAATATGTCTCTTTATATGTTACAATTTTTACTTTTTGTGTATCTACAAATGATAAAGTACCTACCTTTTTCTGCCTGTCTGTGTGTAGACTTTATTAACAGCATGGTTATCTACATTAGCAATGTAACAAACGGAACTTTGTTGATGCAGGACTTATGTTTTTGTAACCTTTACTGACACCATATTTATGTCTGTCTGTCTACAAGCTTATACCTATTTTACGGCAGTGCATTTTGTACCCGTTTATGTGTATACTGGGTGCGTACAAATGGGCCTTGAGTGTATCGCGGAGGTTAATCAAACACAAGCCGCACATAAAAGTAGCCAGAGGTTGTGTGAGACAGGACAGAAGCGAACAGAGAGTATTTACAGTAATAAAAGTTAACTGCGGTCAGCCCCTTGGGATCGCATTACTCCTCAGACATGTGGCTGCAGCTCTCTCCTCACAGCTTTATGGACTTAGGCCCTCAGTAAGCAACCTGCAAATCCCCCTGTTTTTCAAAGGGAAGAAAAGAAAACATGTAAAAGCAAACTTGCCTGCTCATAGCTTGCTGCACCCCCCCACACACACACTACAGCTCCCTCTCCTCTGCTGGTGTCCCACCCTTAACCTCTGGATGATAAATCTGCCTACAGAAGCTGTGAGGAGGAAGATCCCCAGGCTGGAAGACCCCCATGTGTCCTCCATGACACATCCTGTTTGTGTAGTCAGGGCTTCAACCAGTGATCTTTACACTCATAATTCACAGAACGACAACACTTGCTCCATTACTATTTTTATATCTGTGCATTTTTGTATTGTGACGGTTTGCTATAGTCACAAAGGGCACATTTTTAGTGGAAATGCCCATTAATCTATCCATTAAACTAAACAAAAGATTTAAAAAATGATACAAAATAAAAGCTTCATACACGGTGAGCATACTTTCAGGTACTTGCAACAATCTGCAAAGCTTTCTTTACTATATTTATTTGTTGCTGTCTATTTGAAAGTTGGAGTAACCCTGCAGTTACCCTGACATCAGCCCACTGTAAATTAGTAAAGTTTTGTATTTTTTTGCTTTGCAACTCGAGTCTGTTGAATAAACACTGATTTTCCAGGCAGGTTTAAACAAACATGTCCATGTGCTTGTCACATAGATTTCCCACAATGGGAAGGGTAATTGTTGTGTTTTCACAGTTTCTCTTCAATTATGACTGACTGAAGGAAATTGGAAATGATGATTGTGTAGTAGCTGAAATTCTGTTTTGACAATGTAACACCCTGTCAAGGGCCTGTGGAGGATTTCAGGGCTCTCTGTTCATATTTTACTATGCGAAGAGACTGTCAAATCTGTGAGAGCAAGTTATGCTAACAGCTGAATTAGGCACGCAAATGTTCCTGCTGTATCCCAGTGGTACCCTGATCAGGGAGAGTGGCCGTTCACGGTGGTCTGAAGGCATGTGGGGCTGTCTGGTAGGCACATTAGAAAAGCAGCCATTTGACTGTGATGTTACAGTTATCAGACCTACTTACTACCTGATTTATAATGTGAGAGCATGATAAACATAACTCTAAGCATGGTAGGGGGTGGGTGGGAGCTAACTGAAAGGAGGGTGTATGCCAGTTTTGGCCTATGGGATCCCTCCAACAGAAAAAAAGGGGGAACAACACAGAAGCTATGATCAGTGAGAGCAAGGCATCCTGTGCCCTCCACCTTGCCTGTCATAAATCAGCTTGTACAGACCTCTCTTGTCCCATGGCCCATGCTCCTGTCTGTGTTAACCTCTGTCTCTCACAAAAGAGTCAAGTTCTGACCTAATATCTGAAAGTTCTTAATGTGTTTTCTGATATTTTTATCTGTAGTTGTGCCTATTGTTATCCTGTAAAACACAATAAATAAGTTTTCCCTGACCCGATTTCAACTTATCAACATGTAAGAGAAGTGCTGTTGAAAATAGGCATTCATCTAAGGTTTTAATTTGCAAGGCAGGTAGGATACAGTATGCGCAGTCTATTCCATCCCTGCTTATCGCAGCTCTCTGTTGTGACAACCACAGCAGATACAATCAATACATATATCAACAGTGGCCTAAATGGGTCAACAGAGGAAGATATCACATCTTTCAGGGAGCTGCAGTAGCCACAGGAGAGTTTAAGGAAAACAAAGGGCTATTGTAATAGATTTTGCTCATGTTTTTCTTGTTATTATTTAGAGCTGAGAAGAGGAAATTAAGTTATGAATAGAAGTTGCAGTTCAATATACAAAGACAACCACACACAGACTCATACATCCATATCTGCCATGGCTCAAAGTGAGTCACCTGTCACTTTGCAGGTGCTGGCTATGCGTGATTTGTGTGGTCAGGCTCCTGTATAAATCCCCATGGTCTCCAGCGACAGTAATTCAACACAGCGTATATTTTCCATAAATAATTTGCTGCTCATTGATTTCCAATGCGGGAGGAGAAATATGCCGGATCCACCTCAAGGGGCTGTGGATGTATCTGGTGCTCACTTTTGTGGTCAGAGTTGTGACAGCTAGAGCCCATATGTTGTGATCAAAAGATCCAAATTTATTGTCCTTTAGAGACCCACTTGTCAGGAATGGGGACATCAAACGCAGTTTGGGGCACAGTGGGGCCAACATTTGTGTTTGTTGGGGATTTTTCTGCTTAGGGATTGACTATAGCAGGATAAACAATAAAACATGCTTAAGGTTGCTCTTGTTATGTTTGGATTTTAGAAACACGTGATGTGTAAATAAAGTCGAGGATATTCACACATTGCTGAGTCAGGGTAGCTCTACACTTGTGACATTATTAAATTAGATTTGTTAAAGAAAACTGTACATTTTTATTTTAAATAAATGTTAGGACCAGTGAAGCTTGTGGAGATGTTACTACAGGTACAGGAATTTAAATAAAATTCAATTCAGGAAGTTTAAAAGCTTAAGAGACAGAGTGCACTATAATACTATAAGGCAAACTGCTCCACTAGCAGCTCTCTGATGAATGAGAGACACATCTATCAAAGTATTTATCAGACGGTCGAACAGTGTCTGAAATGCCCAACACCTGACAATGGAACTGAACGACCATGCCAGACAGTTAAAATTTAACAGTATGTTTTTTTGATTTCATATTTAATATCAATTTTGTATATTTTGTAATTAAAATGGGCATTATATATTATTAGGACTCAACCTAATAATATATATGGACCTAGATGACCCATAAGACCAGGTTCATTAACTGCCACCAAAGGCTGAAGCCCCTTCCTGTTCAGCCAGAGGGGGGCTATAAGTCTGCCACAGTTGTTAAGTGATTTTGTGTGGCCATTTTGTTGTAGTGTCACCTATGACTGATCAAGTTGTTGATTGGGGTGTTTGCTGGCAGCTCAGAGAGGGTAGGCAGGCATTGATGAGGTTTAATTGGTCTGTCTCCTGTCAGCTGTCATTAGTTCCTCATTTAACACTATCTGATGGTGTGAGTCTATTGTATTATAGGGGTGTGTGGTGTGAGGAAAACAGAGACAAACTACAGAGATACATTTACTATATATATATACTTTTGCCAATAAAGTTGGAATAAAATATTTTTACCTCATCTCATGAAATGATTGTGACAATATGATTTATTCTTAATAGATAATGTGTATTTTCCACTTCATTGATCAATCCCTTTGTATAAATAGAAATAAAAAAAGGAATGTGTCTAAACTAAATTATTCCAAGTGAGTGTGTATGTGTGTGTGTGTGTGTGTGTGTGTGTGTGTGTGTGTGTGCCTGTAAGAGATAGAGGAGGTGTGTATGTGTGTTGTGTTATTGAATCCAAGTGTTATCTTGGCTCACCTTTGGGTGTGGCGGTGATTTCCTTTGTGATCAATAGGGAGAAATCCCACCGGAGCAAAGCACACTCATTTCAGCCTTTTTCCACTAAGGACCCATGTTCAACCTGTATTTCCCAACACGCTGCAGGCTTGTGTGTGACACTTACACTATACAACACAGAACACTGTGTTGCAGAGACTCATTTGTGTTGCCTGTATAGTGTAACATATGATAACATGTTAGATGCATCTGTTATTGCAATGCCATCAACATCTAACAAATTGTAAAAGTATTCTAAAAATAAAAAAGTTGGTGTTGAATTTAAATATTCAACAAGTGTTGACTGTACTTAAGTTTGGCATAACTTCTATATGTAGAGCAATATTTTCCGCTCTATGAGAGAAGTATTTAAAGAGTTCTGTTTCAACTCTTGGACAGACTTAAAAGATCACCTTTCAAAAAAAGATCAACTTGCAGGGTTATTTTACCTCTAAGCTAAAGACTGATTGTAAAAGAGTTTTTTTTCTAAACACCAGAATTTCCTGTACAATTAAAGTTCATGAGTACATGTTCTCTCCTGTCTGCTTTGAAAATAGTTCTCTCAGAGGCTGTAGATGTTTGAGCATATTACATATTCAGTGTGATTTTCTTCTAAGAGATCAGACTAAGGGCATAATTATACTAATTAATGGTTATCATCATTATCGTCTGTTGTTGCATCGTTGTTAAACGAAAAAGATATTGTCAAAACTGCTTGGCAACGATGATGCCATATTGTTAGCGCAAATTAGCATGTGTGGATACCCATACCTCCCATCATGCCTTGCCCTGTGAGTGACAGCTGTTAAGACACCTTCGACATGGTAGTGAGAATTGGTGTGGACGTGGCGGCGAGCTGTGGAATTCTCCACTGCTGCTTGCTGATAGCTCTCTGAGGGCTTGGGTGTCACTCCAGTGACGGCCTAAGAGCCATTAATTTTAGCCTCTGGAGTGGCTGTCGTAACAAGATCCCACCACCCCCCTTCCTCACAGCAAGGCTCCTAAATATACATTTATTTTCAGAGGGAGTCCCCCTCGTCAGGATATGATGGATGTCACTAATCAGATGGCGTGCAAGTGTATGTCCACAGTCAGGCCCCTCAACATTGGTTGAGTGGCTGGTGTAAATCTCCGCAAGGGCGCTTTGTTGGGATCTTGTCTTTGGTAAGGATCTGAGAGATATGATACCCTGTGCTGTTGCTGCCTGAGTAGGTCTATCTTAGGACTCCACATGGAGGTCTGGCATTCAACTAAGTCTCTGTGGGTTTCGGGGCAGGCAGCAGGAGGGCTGCCTGTGGCCTACAGTTACTCTAAGAAACATTCACCATGTGCCCCTCATCTATTCTTGCCTCTGGATGGCGCAGACCCACGCACATGTAGATAAGCAGTCCTCTTGCTTGGCTTTGACGTTGGTGCAAAAATTACACTTGTCATTTACCTGATACTGACTAGGGATAGCCCTCATATCAATATCTGCAGATATCTGTTACCTGGACAAATATGATGTATCTGGATGTTTATCCATACTAACCTATGTGTGTCAGATGTCCATATGTGAAAATGCCTATAAACTTAAGGTACACATACAGTATGGAGAGCTTTCCGGTCCTTGCCTTTCTAAAACACAGATCCCCTCTGACAGGCTGCCTCCTCCTGCGACTGGGTGCTGTTTGCTGGGTGTGTGGGGGAATAAGGAGGGCTGCTCACAGGCTCTGTGGGGGTAGATCCTGGCAGCTCCTGGGGCACGGCAGATGGTTGAGGGGCAGGATGGGGCTTCCTGGCCTGGCTGTCTTTGACCTGCGGTGGGGGAGAAAAAGAAAATGACTGCTGGGAGACCATGCATGGACTTTTCCTCCATCCTACCATCTCTTCATCCTCTAAACACTCACACAGGCATCATACATTGTGTGGGAGATAGAGCCACTAAGTGAAAGAAGTAGACCTTTAGTATAGTGCTGGTGCTGAAATGACTCACATGGATTGGTATGATAATTGCTTCAATTAGAGTGTTTCATACTTTCACTTCAGAACTCGTAGATTTCATAAACAATACAACAACAATGTGACAGCGCTGTTCCAGGCCAAGGCCCCAGTTTCACCTCCTATCTCCTCTAGTCCTGCTGTGAGATGTAAAATTAAAGCCTTAGATGGAGGGAGAAAGAAAGAATAGAGAGCAGAGAGAGATGGAGGAGGGGGTAGGTGGTGTTGTTTAAGTGAAGAGCGTGGCGTGTCCTGGAGGATCTAATAAGCAGGTTGAAGTCTGATAAGGATAAGCTGTCCCTCTGGCTCTAGAGAGCCTTGTTTTTACCCCCTCCTCCTCCTCTTCTCCCCTCCTTCCCCTGCACTTTTCAAGATGTACTTCTCTGAAAACAAGGGGAGCAAAGAGTAATCAAGAGAGAGAAACAGTGAAAGAAAGGCGGACATGGTGAATGGGAGAAGGGAGAAAAAGAGAAATTAAAAAGAGCGAATGAAACTGGGAAGTGGAGGGTGAAAAGGCAGCAATCGAAAAGGAGAAAGTGTAATAATGAAGGCGTCTATGAGGAGAAGACATGGGAGGACAATGGGAATATGGGAGATAAAGAGACAAGGGGAAGAAAGGGGACAAGGACAGAGAATAAGAGAGGGAAGACACAGGATTACAGGAGAGACAGGGAGTGCAGGTCAGAAAGGAAAATAATGAAAAGAAAAGCCAAAGAAAGAAAGAAAACAAACTGTGGCTATGGAAAACAGTGAAGGAGGGATGGAGTGAAGAGACAGGGGAACAGAGAGGAGGGATGAGAAGTGGAAGAGAGGAAGTTGAGAGGACAGAGACCTTATAAATGGGCTGAAAGGGACCTGCTGGTGTGTCAGAGCTTTAGATCCCACCCCCTCCCCTTGGGAAAAAGGAGAGAAAGGAGAGAGGAGAGACATTGACCTTGCATTATTTATGCTTAGTGCTATTGGTCTAGGCAGACGCTGCGTCCCATTGTGTCTTCATAATGAGGAACCGCTATGAAGCTAAGAAAGAGGAAAACACAACCAGAAGGGCAGTCTGTGTGTTGAGTGTAGTGTGTGTGAGTGTGTGCATGTGTGTGTGTGCTTTGGAGGTGGAAGGTCACTACAGTGTAGCATGCAGACAGTTTAGTGGACAAGGATCAGGGGCACAAGAAAACACCTTGTATGTGTTGGGCAGGTAAAGCACACATACACCTGTGTGTTCTGTGTGGCGATACAGGCCTTTATCTGTGAGGTGTTTATAGCGTGAGTGAATATGAGGGGAAAGGGAGAGCAGAGAGGGTCAGCAGTCATTTCCTGAGCTCCACCCTCATTTTCTTATAACAGCCACAGGCCAACGAATGTGAATAAAGAACAGTGTGTATCTCTATTATGCTCTCTGTGGTCTACCGACACTCAAAATCACCTCTGCACCAGTGCATCAAGATTTTTCATAAATCACATATGGAAGTTATATAATATGCTACACAGATATTCTCTCATTTAACTCCAGTAGACAAAATGTCAGAAATTGTGAAATTGTGCTGTAAATCAACAGACCTCAACAGTGTTTACTGGAACAACTGTCAGGTAAAAAACATTTTAAAATCCTGAACTCTCCTGAAATATATATTAACATTAACTCAAGGTTCACTTCAACTTTCAACTGCATCTCATGACCTTTCTCAAAGCACTGGAAAATGCTAGTCAGTGGATCCTGAGTTACTTAATTTTTGTCAAAAATAATTTTTAAAAAACTTCAAGAAAATGTATTTTCATTGTGGAGTCCTGAAATAATAAAACCATGGCTTGTTTATATCACTAGCAGTGAGTGAGAAAATATGTTTTACACATCATTCAGCTGTCGCTTTTATCCAAACTTACAAAAAAAAAAGGATAAAATCAAGGTTTTCATAATTGACATAGCTTTTGTTCAAACACTGTATATTATCTGTCCACGACACTTCATCATACACAAATAGAACACTTAAGTGGGCAGGGCGCTTAGGTGTAGGGTTTTGAATTCAACCGTCTCAGAGATCTGTAACAAATATGATACTCTGGCCCCATTAAAATCCTGTATGGCACAGCTCTAAGCCCCTCCCACTTACCTTTCACCCCTGCTGCATAGTATTGTCAGTTTCAAATTTAATTACATACTACTCGACATACATAGTCCTTACCCTGTCATTACCCCGTCTGGGTCCACCCACTCATCATAGACCCACATCCACAACGCCCCCGAGAGTTCAGAGCAACCTGCCTCCTGACGGCTGGTTATGATAGTGGATGTAGTCTATGTGTAAGTGTGTTTGTGTGTGTGTGCAAGTGTGTCCCCCTCTTTCTGTTTCTCTCTGTGCCTGGGATGTGGAGATTTGTATGGCGTGTTAGTCACACCCTGTGTTATCAGCATCTCTGTGATGAGCATAAGCATAGCCTGAGGGGACTGGGGGTAGCGTCACAGATGGTACAGTGTCAGGGTCCCTGAGTGTGGTGTAGAGGATGGTGAGTAGCTCTTATCCCTTGTCTCCCAAGTCCTGTCACCTTGCACTGCCAAGGTGCCATCTTTCCTCACACAGGCTAAAGGCCGAGCCCATCTCACCACGTAGCTAGTGACCCATGTCGTAACTTCTTTTTTTTTTTTTTACCAGCCCGTTGAATATGGCAATCGATGCTACGCAGAAACCCTGACCTAATCCTGTTATCCCTTTCCTTCAACAACCTGGAAGGGACAAGGGGCGGGATCCCAAAAGTCGGCAGCCAAGAGAGCCGTGCAGAGCCTGCCCCTATCGCAGTGAAAGCTGGCTTAGCTGAAACACAATAGGTGTGTAATTTCAGGTTTTTGTTAAGCCAAAATCCAATCACATACATGACTGCAAGATCACAGAGAAACACAACAGGAGAAGGGGCCTCGGAGGTGGAGGTGTCTCTACCTCACACAAACAATCTCTGCACAACTGAGACTGCATTGATGACAGCCTGCTAACTAACTAACCCACACAGAGAGATTAGAGACTTTCTGTCCTAGATCTCGACAGTGTAGGGATGGGCTGACACCTGACTCCTCCTTAACCTGGCAGTTTTTGGACCAGATTGAAAAGTAAAAGATATCTCTGTGCTTACTGATATGCCTGTACCTTAAAATGAATGGAATACATACCAACTGTATAAATATCTGTAAATATTGTTTTCTGAGAGGTGGAGTGGTACAAAACACACCAGGCATGAATGATTTTAACTTTTCCACATTTTCATCTTGCTAATTACAGCTAAATCAATTCCAAATGAAAGGGCACAGTTTTAATCTTACCACATTCATCTCATAAATGCTTGCACAAAACTTAAAATTAATAGTATAAAACCTATTGTCTACTCCTGAGACTGACTTAAGCACAATTGGATATTTGTGATAGTTTGCAGTTTTGTTTCTGCCTCTTGTTTTTGCAGATGATAAATGAAATTAATACATGCATTTAATATTTGAAATGCTGAGATGAATAATTTATGACTCCAAGGCAGATTAAAAGTAAAGAAAAAAAAAAAGAGAGAAAGTCAGTAATCACAAGTACACAAATTCAGGACAAGCTAAAATGAATTTTTAACTGCTTTGGCCCATTGGTCTCTATGTTCTAGTTTGTGTGTTGAGAGCTTTTGAATTAATGTTTGTGCATCTTGACCTCATTCCACCAAATGCAGTCTGAGTAGTTTTCCTTTGAAGCTGATTTATAGCAAAAACATAAGGCCTAATGCATCTATTCAGGACGTCTAATGAACGCAATACCTTAATACCAAGTAATGCTAATCCATGCTTGCTCATAACAGACAGACATGATCATTACCATCATCATAATTATTATTCATGTAAGGCAATTAATGTTGCTGGTACCTCTATTTTGACAACTTCATTAGCATGCCGTTAAGGCAAAAATTGGGCATATTCAAAAAGTTGCGGAGAGAGATTTAGCATCTCGAATATATGTTTTATTGATAACTGTGTTGCCACCAATGATGTTAGAGGGTTTTTTACCCAATGACCTGTACAAACAGGCAGAAACCCAAAAAAGAAATGCACATGCTTCCATGGTTTTAAATGTGTTAGGTATTAAAGACACTGGAATTTGTGTCCAGTATTATGGCCCAAAAGAAGATTAAATGGAGTATTTAACTAATAACCACAACTATGGTCACACCTGATGAGCATATCTGTTCTGACCAATCAATATTTTAAGCAAGGTAGATAAACAATGGATCCCCTATACCTTTAATTTTCAATCACAGCTGAGATGAGACAAAGATTTTTATTCCTACCATTCATTAAGAGCTTTTTCAGAGAGGGGTATTTAACAAAGCAGTGTGCTTGACTCAATATTTTTATGTTGAACTGAAGATTCATGTGAAAAAAAAAAACTATCAAGTGTATTTATCCATAGGGGTAAATAATGTGGACTGGCTTGCTAAATCCCTTGAAATGTCTAGCCGCTCCTGGCACTAGTTAAAGTCTCTCAGTCAAAATAAGGAGTGAACTAAAGGCAAGATAAACAACCCGACCAACCTGTTTTCACTTAGGATACATATTTGTGGCCATTTACTCTGATTTTCGGCACATGGAAAAGTCTCTGAACTTGAAACTTTTAAAACAAAAAAGTAGCGCTCTCGGGCCTATGAGAAATAAAACACGAGAGCTTCCAGTAATGTAATGTCGAAAAGAAGATTTCATGCAATTTCGGTTCTATAAAATGTAGACAAAATGCACTTGACCACATATTAATAGATTTCCTCAGCTAAAGGACACATGGAATCGATATCATTCTTATAAAAACTCTCCTAAGTTGTTGCTATTCATGCTGACAGATAAAATATCGAGATGGCTCCAGCTTTAAAAGTCACGTACTGTGTATGGAATATATAATATGAAAAATGTGATGATGGTATATTCAGAAAGGATATATGCCCAGCAGAGACTGAACAGTAAAGGTAATAGGAAGAGCTTTACTTTGAAGGGCTAATGGGTAATATGTGCCATTAAGTATTGCAAAAATGGTGGTGATTACTGCACCGTATAGAGAATATCTATGCCCACCAATCACAGTGAAGGGGGAAATCTCTCATCGTCAGGCCAACACTCATATGAGCTCTTGATCTGCTGTAGATGAGATCGAGAGACAGCTCGCGATGAAGGGATTTTGTGTTGTGTAATTGTAAATGATTACTGTCTTTATACCAGCAGACGCTCTCTTTCTCTCTTCCTTTCTCACAGCATCAGCAGCTGGTTGAAATTCTTTTATGGTTTCTGAGGCCAAAAAAGAGCCTAATTCCACCAAATGGTGAGCAAAAAAAGGCTGCCCACTATAGATATTTCCATCCAGAGAAATGAAATATTAAACATGTTCATTATACCCTCAATTTGCAGTTATTTCTCATTGCACACGGCCATTTTCCCATTTTCCCCGCTCTCTTATTGGCACGGTGCTCAGGGCCTTGAGAGAAATCTCTCTTTTATTATTTAAATCCATGCATGGGGGCTGAGCCAGGCGAATCATCTCTCGTCTGCTAGCACACTCCCTAATTCTGATTGGCAGCTTGATACACATTCAACGGATGGAGAGGGTGATAATTCCTGTGACAAAGAAAAAATATCTCCTCCCTGTTATGTTTTTATTGGTAATGGGGAATATGGAGTTCACACACAATAAAAGTAGCCTTAATAATTGGAAGTGGCAATGGGCTGTGTCCGTGAGTCTGTAGGGCTGTCAGCGCAGCGATGTAAATTTCTTTGACATGTTTTTGTCTGGCTAAAACTTTAATGTCGTGGGTGTGACCAATTGGATGCAAATGTTGTTTTCATCCCTCGCCGATGAGATGACCTCTGTCATTTCCCCAGGGAAATCAAGCTTTTAAAAGTATTTGATAGCTGTAACTCCACACACACATACACACACACACGTTGCTGCTTGAGCTCACACACAAACTGACACACTATATGCACAAACAAACACATATCCACACAGGCACACATGTAATGGGGTCACACGTGCACACATCCATGCACAGATATGCAGATATACAGTCAGTTTTCACACTATAAGCATCAACACTCTCATATCCTTTCCAACCTCCTCACCCACTCATTGAGGCTTGGCTAATACATTCAACATGTGACGGTACTGTATGCCTCCCTGTACTCAAACAGACACTTGATTAGATTGAAAGCACTCTTTCATGGCAAGTATAATGGTTTTGAACACGGAAGGTGGACACAGCAGTTTCTCTGTCAGCCTGTCATAACCTTTGACAGGATAAAGAGGCCACAGCTCTCCTCATAACTATCCAGGCTCTGCTGCTTACAGGCATCCACAGCCAGAACACTGGCACACACAACACATAGTTTTCTGTGTACATATTATGCATGTGTGTGTGTGTGTGTGTGTGTGTGTGCGCACACGCGTGTGTGTCATGTGGATAATGCTGCATGCGAAGGCCAGCTTTAATATTGGTCTGGAATAACGGGCTCTTTTGTACATTGTGAGGCAGCCAGCATCTGAGACCAATAAAATAGTGGCCCTTGGGTCACTGCTCGAAGGATGAAGGAAGAAGATATAATCATACACAGAGGACACAACACCTTTTTTGTGCTTTCTCCGCATATTTGGGTGCAGAGAGAGTGTGGGTCCTTCATAAGTTTAATATTTTCACAGTGTGACCTTGTGTCACTAATAGAGTGGCTCGCCAATAAGCGTATATTGTATCTTTAGGGGGTGCAGCCATATTAGTGCAGCAATTGGCTGTAGAAGGAGGAGGAAGACTAGCCGCACGGAAGACACATGGTGTTAAGGCGGATACAGACAGGAAACACGTGTGTGTGCTTATGGGCAAGGATGCGTGCCTGTATGTGCGTGATGGTGTGTTGGTGTATGAGATTGCGCATGTGTTAGAGATATTGTATATATGCATGCATGTGTGTGTATGACTTCTTTTTTTTTGCAATATATCTCATAATGACATTTGGAATGTCTCTGGAAAATGGAGCCTAAGCCAAGGAGGTTGACAGTCAGAAACCACAAGCTGGAGTTAAGCCTCAGCATTGCAGTGAACCATATGCTAAACCCATGTCATGCCCAACTCCAGATCCAGCAGCAGCGATTGACTAAAGCCTTAAGATAAACATTGCAGGGAAAACAATTTGAGGCTTTTTTGGACAATTTGTTTGATAAACGGCCCTAGTTTTCCCCGTTTGTGGAGATGAGCTGGGCTCAGTTTTCTTTTTGTATATGTGCCATGTTGTCTTAGTGGCGATGATGTCTCATTATCTTCTATTAGGCCCATGTGCAGATGTTCTTCTGACTGACGTTTTGCAGGTTGCAATATCCCTCATGGCTTTCCACCCAGTGATGTAATGGAGTCATAACTGCCTCCACCCCTCAGTCTTACTGGCAGTGTGATTGGTCAGCAGGGACTGTAGCCTGTGCTACTAGCACCTGTTGTGAGTGACTCCAGCAGTCTGAGACAAGCACTTTATCCCCTGTCTCCCCAACAATCATTACAGCCAGCTTACTGGGTTATTATAGCGCAACCTTAGCACGTTTACACTGACTGCCAGATATCCTTGTGGGTGTATTCTTCATCTGCTTCTTGATGTTATTTTTTTCACCCTATTTCATCCCCTAGGTTGCAAAGACAACTTCTCTTTATTTAGGGCAGGTAATAATTAGAGCAGACGGGTTGTTTGATTTCCACCTTGATAACACCTTCAGAATGTTGTCAGAGAGTGTAAACATGTACCCGCTCTTAGTTTGGCTTCTTTCATTTGAATCATTTGTTCCTGTCTCTTTTTGAAAAACAGGTTGTTGTGGTGTTTGCATGTGTGTCTGCCTTTTGTGTGTGGATGGTGTCAGTGACTTTCTCTGGCTGTGTATTGTGTTTTTTGACACGTGTGTGTGTGTGTGTGTCTCAGTGCTCCTCTGTGGTTTTTTCACATGTAGGTGTGTGTGTCTGTACGTGTGCGTGTTGCATAGAGGTTAGGTTTTTTTGATCTTAGTGGGGAGATGTGAGTTGCCCTGGGCTGTGAGGCTCATTAGGTATGTACTCCTCTGAATGCGAAAGTATTTGTTAAACCACATGACAAGAATACCTCTCTGCTGCAACAGATGTGCTGTAATTAGAGAGGGCTTAAGTTGTCTTAGAGCTGGGTGGAAAGTCATCACCAGCTGATAAGTTTACAACAGTGCCCTACCCCTCTTTATGCACACACACACACACACAGACACAAGCACACACATACACACACACGTTATGTGCAAAGCTAATCAGGCAGGCAAGCGCCACAACAACAAACCCACATCTGACAAAGGAATGACAAGTAACACTTAACACACACACACACACACACGTACAAAAGTTTGCATTGCAGTAAAACATCATAAAAGGCTTATGTATTGGAAAAAAAACAAATACCAAACAGACATGTTAGGGATTTCATTTACACAGTACACATCCACATGCAAGTATGTACCTGTTCACTGTTTA
Source organism: Larimichthys crocea (assembly GCF_000972845.2). NCBI lineage: Eukaryota > Metazoa > Chordata > Actinopteri > Sciaenidae > Larimichthys > Larimichthys crocea. The sequence continues at coordinate 21,886,460 of NC_040018.1, read as the reverse complement.
TTTTATTTAAGAAAATAAGACTGTGACTGCCATCAATATGTCCATTATTAGTAAATTAATAAATTATTATTTTTTCAAATGCGATAGTACTGATGTTGTTTATATACTGACAATATTTACTGTAAACAGTTTTATGGCTGAAGTGATATGTTAACCCAGCGTTCAGGTCTTTGGCCCTAGAGATAAAGAGGGCAACTGATCAGAGCTATTATCCATTCTGCAGTGAATCAGGAAGATAATGGCCTATCTGTCAGCGTGGGGCCTCCATAAAGCCATTAACACCTTTTGTTGTTCCCGTCCTGTTCTCCAAACGTGCTGGGCAGTTCAAAAAGGCAAACGAGGCAATCTGTTTGCTTCACTTAGACCCTTCATTCCCCCTGCTCCAAGTGTGTGCACACACACTGACAAGCAGACCCACAGCAATGTGGACACATAAATGATTTGTTGAGAACGACCGTCTTGTATTTGGATCCAGTTGGAATGTATTTGGCATGAATTGCAGGTAATAACTGGCAACTGATTGCGTCTGAAATACATCTGAAGTGGCCACTCGTGACTGTATACAACTTGCCAGTTCATAACTTTGAAATTTTACAGCAAAATTCTAACAACCCTTTAAATAGACTGAAAAGCAAGACAAGTAAAGTGCATACAGCTACAACAGTTATAAAATACCTTACCTTGTTGCAATTGGTTGGCATTGGCAAATGTAACTGTTTCTGATGGGTTTGCTCTATGCACACTACAAAGTTGATGAGGTTCGCCATAAGTGTGGTCAGACAGGTATGTGTACTCCTCCTACACTGCGTACAGTATTTGTGCACTTGACCCTTTACAAATGTGACCTGGGCAACTGGATCCCAAAGCATCCTCAGTGCATTCACACCTGCTTTTAGAGTATACACTTGTGCTGTGATCATTCAGGATTCATTTCAGGCATGAAAAGAGCCACAGATACACATAGCAAATCAACACACTCGTAAAAATTCAATCACTTTCAACCTTAATTTGCTGTAGACACGAATGTTATGAACCTCACATTCCAGGATTGTTGTAGAAAGCAGGCATAGCTGTTGGAACTGTTAGAAGCTATGAAAATTGGATAAACACCATTTTAACATCTAAAAGGATTTTTTTTACCACTTAACAGTGTTTGAACCACACTTCTGAGAGACTATATATTGGCCTGTAGAAGGACTAAGACACATTCACATGGAAGCATACACACACACACACACACACACACATACACACGCACTTATCTGACATTAGAAGTCTTTATTGTCCTTTGAAGTTTTCAGGCAGTCAAATTAGCACTGATGAAAGAGTCAGCATCGAACATCGCTGGGACGCAGCCAGAAACCAGAGCTGTGGACTACCTATCTCCACCTCTCTCTCTTTCTGTCTCTCTCTCTCTCTCTCTCTCTCTCTCTCTCTTTCCACTCTTCCATCCCATCCTTCTCCTCCACGACCACTCTTGCACCAGCATCATCCCTCCTCCTCCTCTGATAGCAAGAACCCCCAGTGACTCCCTCCTTTGCTCCCCTTTTCTCTCTTTCCTCCCTCTCCTTTTTCCCTCTCCTGTCTGTGTTGCCTTTGGCAAATTGGCAAATTGTGTTTTACTAACGTGGGTACATGTGTTAAGTGGGGATCAATTGTTTGTTTAACAGGGTGCCTCTATTAGACTGGGAGGGTGTAATTAGTGGTGAGGCCTTTTCTTAATACAGGCAGCATCAGTGAGAGGGAGGGAGGAGTGTAGGCTGTCCAATCAATGCCAAATCTCAAGGAAGGATCGGCTTCAGTTTGGTTTAGGGAAATTAAATTTATGATAAATCTCATCGGAGGGGTGGAGGCTTAGCATTCAGTGAAGTTGTCCTCAGCGTCCTACTGTGCATCGTTGGTTGCTAGCCTAAAGCCAAAATCAAGTATCCATAATGAACCTGCACAGAGCACGGATAAAAGCTCCATAATATCTGATTATTCCCACTGCCGTTTTACTGGTTTCCTTTGTTCAGATCAAAAGCACTCTTTGAAACACCTAACACCTACTGTGGGGCTAGGGTCCCTATACTTGCCAGCTAGGTGGATCAGCCAGCCGTGCCAATAAATTGCCGACAACAGAGAAACAAAGCAAATTCTGCCCCTACTCCCTCTTTCTGTCTTCTTTGACGCAACAATCTCACATGCAGAAGATTCACAACACATGTACATGGAGGAAGAATCATTACTTGCTCACCATTTTGACAATCAAACAATGCGTGTATCGAGGGGAGATGTACACCATGTGGGGTGCAATCTGCTCTAAACACAAACTATTTTTACTGACGTCTGGCTTAGGCAAACCACAAGACTGCATACTACTTTTTTGTTGTTCACAATGGTTAACTGGTGCTGTGCATGATTTTTAAAAAAACAACAACAGTAAAAGAGTAGGACAGATAGGATCTGTATGCTTGTGGTCAACATAGAGTAAATAGACACATATGTATGTGTATAGCCTGTCAATGCAAGCAAATGGTTTATGTGTGCAAGTTTGTGTATGCACATAAAACATGTAGCTTGTGCATATGTGCATGAGCATGAGTGTGCATGTCCAGTTGCCTCAGGACAGACTGCAGCCTATTGACAGCTCTGACTTGACAGTATGTCAGTATCCCTGTGGCATGGATGTTTACAGGGAGACTTATGGATATCTTGGACATCTGATCATCATAGATACTAGATGCTTAGTAGTTGAATTCTCCAAGGGAATCAGTCAGGAACTCATTTTCTGGTCGCTTATGTCCTGGGCACTTTATTTTCATGCTGCCTGCCACTGTGTATAATCAATTTATAAAATGTACACTTGCCTATATGTGACTCTTTTGTTGCTGTATATGAATGGAACCAATGTTGGCTTTTCTTTAAATAGGTTGGTAGTGTAAATCCCTTCTTGAAGGAAGTAAATTACACTCCCTCTCTCTTTCAAAAAAGAAAAAAAGAAAGAAAGAAAAAAAAAGATTTTCATGAGCATGGCACTCAGGCTAATTGGTTATTCCAAACAAAAACACATTTGCCGTATTCTCAGACTGCTGTCAAACATGGTGCTGCAGGCAAATACAAGTATATTCACTGCGACTCCAGTTATCTTCATTAAATAGCATCCATGTCAGATCAAAGAACTTGTGAGTCACAGTGAAAGCAGATGCGACTTAAAAGTTCCCTTAAAACAAGAAGTAAACACAGATAACCTAAAAGTAGTGAGACTATATGAAAATAAACCAAAAAAAAAAAAAAAAGCAAAACAAATCCTGTGATACTGTTGGCTGGTTGCAGGCGACAGAGTATTTAGGCCAGTGAATGAGTTGAAAACTTGGTAGTCAGCCCACAGCTACACAATTGAAACTAACTTTGGGCTTTTTTTTTGTTGTTGTTATTCACAAACCCACCATTCTGCATGTGAGACCATACTGCATTCAGTTTTCATTACATTTGTTGCCAGTTTTAACCTATGAAGGTGTAACTACTTCATTAAATTAAAGAGACAAGAGGCAAATAGACAAAATGATTACTGAGTAATGGGCACTTAATAATTACAAGTAGTAGTAAATAGTTTTAACCTTTGAACGGTCAATGAAAATATGTGTGATGATGTGTTATACTTTCTGCTGTTATTGTGTTTTAAACCTGAGCTGTTTCTCTACGCATGTGATGATGAAATATTAAACGTTTAATCCTGCACCTTGGTCCAGCAGTCAGATCAACTTTCTGATTGCTTGCATACCTTCTCCAATATGGTCGTGCAACATAACTGTGGATGCTAGAGACTCATTGGATACTTCAGCAGGGTGTAGTCTAAGTGTGTATGCTATGCTAACTGGCAGCTGCAGTGTGGCAGCAGACATGCTGCTGAGTGACTGACAGTCTCAGAAGCTGCATGCCAGCTGATCCTGTCTCCTACCAACCCCAGCCTGGCAATGGCAACCATTGTTGTCACCCCCGATTTCACACACAAGCTAAATGGCTGCGACTCAGCCAATTTGCCTCTGACACAAACCAGCTAACAGACTGCTGGTTATGCTAACATAGAAATAGGGGCAGTGCATGGATGATCTGGATGTATCACGTGTCATAAGCGGCTATATAATTTGCATTTTGCTAATTTAAATCTTACAGACTGACTTACAATGACGGGACTCAAGAAATATTAGTTGGACATGGATAAACACAGATATGAATGTACACACACAAACACCCACACACATTCATGGTCCCTTTCTCTATATTGGAATACAGTGAATGGAATAACAATGTGAGAACATAACCATGCTTACAAATGAATGGATATTGAGAGTGTTTGTGAATAAATTGCTCCCATAACTATTTATTTGAAAGAGAACCATGGGCAAAGGGGGGCATTTCCATAGGAAGCACCAAGCTAGTTTTACTTTCATCACATTACCAATCTAAACAGCTCAGCCATTCTCCAACTAAGCAATAAGTGGCAGAGTGACATTCGAGTGGGGCCGCCCCTTCTCATCTATTGTCGCGGCTTTTGAAGTTCCTTTTCAGGTCATTAAGCTCCATTTCCCATTCACAGAGAGCTTGTGTGGCGGCCGTTTGAGCGCAACAATGGACCCTAATGACTTAACGCTTCTGTTTTCATTCTCCACCTCTCAGTCACCCCGCCTCCCCCCTCCACCTCTTTACCCACTTCTCCATTCGCCCCCACAATCGTCCCCTTCACCTCTTTAATGGTGGCTTGCACCCCTCGTTTGGCTGCCTACGTTTTTTATGGGGCATTGTAATGAGCTGCAGCTGTGGGGTAAAATCTGGGTGTAATGTTAACCCAGGCAAAGGAGGGTGACCCTGTGGAGCAGAGGTCAATGCATTGTGTTAGTGCCAGGCCCAGGGTCTATTAGAGGCTATAAAGGTTATTTTTTGAAAGTACAACATGCTGCAGCAAAACCCTCACACACAGACACCATCACCCCTTGAGATTGAATAGGTCCCCCCTGATGAGTGTTTTGAATGAATCCATCTCTGTTTTGTTGTCAAGTGCTAGTTAATTGTGGAAGAATCCACAATTGCTGTGTATAAGAGGGCTAATCAACTTGGAGTGGTTGAGATATTATTTACCATGGTAGTCAATGATCTAGCTTCATGCCTTCGGCTGTCCTGACATGGTTGAATGCAAAACAAGGATGTTTTGGAAAACATTTAGAGAAGGGGGTGAAGGGACACAGATGGCTGGAGCCAATTGTGCATAACACGTACACAATCATACACCCACATCACACTGACTTATAAACACAGAATTGTGACCTATTCCTGCATGTAAGATTTATAGAGGCAAACAGTGAAAAAACACTGGAGAATAATCTATTATACCACAGTGAGTAATATATTTACTCATGACTTCAAATAGTTACGCCACAGTAGCCTTTCTCCAAAAGAGCTGGTCAGGGCACAGACAGTTTATCCTTCTCAGTACGAGTGGCAGGCAAAGCAGTAACCTGAGCTGAAAAAACAAAAGGCACAAAGCCAATCAGCAAAATCAAACTGACCCCTGTCACTCTCTCTCTCTGCAATTGGCGTAATCTTAATTGAATCAGCCTTACAGAAAGATGTTGACACTGAGAGATTGCACAAACCTGGGAGGCCTTGACAGGCCCAGGGAAGTGCTAGGGGAAAAAAATGGAAAAAAAAGTTGCCCCACCTATTCATTAATGTGTCCCCCTATGTCCCACACTCCCATTTCTCACTGTCTCAGGGAGATAATGCCCCTATCCCCACCCCCTGACAGCCAATTTGATCACTCACTGTGGTCCACTGAGGAGGCCACCAATTTTTCAACCGTGTCCAGCTAATACAGCTAGACAATGCACTGTCCATGCATCCCTTGCTATTACAAGAGTAACACTGTACAATGCATCCAGGTGAGAAACTTAGCTATTATGAAGCCTCCATATGCTATAATCTCACCTTTTTTAAAAGTCAGAAGTGAAATATTTACCATGTTGGTTGGCTGGTTACAATAAACATTAACTGATGGTGGCTTTGCAGCCAACAGCCAGCAAAAGAATGAGGTTGACGCATCGGCTTAAATGACATGTTTGTTTTCATGAGAAGCATTGATTGGCTGAGTCATCCCCATGAGACCCATTGATCACGATATTCTCCATTGTGTCTTTATTGGCACCCCATTGAAACATGTCTAACCTTTCACAATCATTAATAATCACTTCTGCCTTAAGGACAGGAAAGTTGATGTAATGTTTCTCACACCTCAATTAATTGCTCATTTATATAGTTTATCATTCATTTATTAAAACTAATATAATCAATATCTTTGCTATAACAATGCATGAAATGACAGTGTGACAACAATGTGAACGGGATTGCTTGTAGTGATGATTCTTCAGACAATTATCACCTGAATCTGCAGCTCACCTAGGTTTTATAGTGTGTTTAAGCTCATTGCTTAGCTGTCTGTCCAGGAACTTTATAGTGTTTTGGTTCACTCTCATAGCTCTCATGGAATTGTTTTCAGCTGCAGCAGGCAGCTTTAAGCTCTGTACACGGCTTAGCATTTAACATCAGACAGACACAACTACCTATTGAATAGCTAGTGCAACTAACAGTAGCATATTTCCATCAAGAGTTGGAAGAGACCACAAACAGATCTAAGAGAGCATCAGCGTTTGACTTGTGTTCATCAGGTGGATGCCAAATGAATGATGTTCCTCCACAAATTCGCCAATGTCATTGTAACGGCATGTCAATGTTGGTTCATAACCTGTTTCCACTGCCTCCAAGTGGCTAAAAAAATCACAAGAAATATATGATTGCAGGTTTCATTATTGAGGATCCTTTTATACTGCATCATGTTATATTAAATAATGTTGTATGAATCTTTACTCTATGTGGAGAGAAATATCAGTAGTTAACTTTCCATATCTTCCTCATTATTGTGTTGCATAGTTTCTTGCAATATATCTACTGTAAAACATACTTAGTCAGTATTTTTCTGTCAGAAAATGAATCTCTGAACTTGTGTTTGTCAATTAAAAATACTTTAGTTCTAAATTCGAATGTTCTGATCAGTTAAAAGTCTGATCACATCTGCGTCTAATAATGCTTTCCCAGATTTAAGAAAGGAGATGGGATAGTAGACATCCCAATGAATGCCAGCAACAAGGTTATCCATGCGAGTGGAAATGTCTAAGGTGCAATGAGAAGTGACAGAGTTAGGAAACACCCTAGTTCTTCCTTGGCCAGATCTGCATATGAATGGCAGGCTGCTCCATGCAGGTGGCATGCGATAAGAGCCCTAATCTAGATGAAAGACCCCGGTGCAGGCCTCCCTTATTAGCTCTGATGAAGCAGGGGTGCGGGCAGAATGCTAATACTTAGATCCCCCCCTCTACTTCCAGCCTGGTTTCCAAGGCTGACTCCCAGTTTTGCTGTCAGCAAACCATTGTAAATGCCAAGGGCCAAGGCACATTGCCGGGTGGATGACATCAGAAAATGAGATTGCCAGCTTGGGCTCTGCTGCAGGAAGAAAGGCTAGCGGATGTAAGGCCAGTGTAGTGTGTGCCATCATTTGATCAGGCCTGTCTCCGCCATCATGTAGAGCCCATGTCATGAACAAGAGCAAAGACGCCAGATTCTGCCTTGGGGCAACTGCAAATGCATTATGCATGTGCATTATTCATACAATTATTGATAACGCTTTTCACATAGGTGATTATTCACTCATTAATTATTGCAGTCCCTAATGTGTTAGCATTAAAGATGTTGTTATTAATGTCAAACCAGTTGAAGAGTGCCTGTGTTCCCAGTGGCCTGTGTCTTGTTGGTTATATCAAAGCCTGAAGTGAAAAGAGAGAGTAGTGGGATTTTGTACAAGGTTGAAGTGGAAAGGGAAGGAGTTATACAAAGATTAAGGAAGGAGAAAATACCTCCACAAGAACAGTAGCTGCAAATGTTTGCCAAAATGTTTTGAGTGATTGTAGTCCCAGTGCTGTAGAGATAGAAGCTGAGTAGGAGTACATCCTAACAACTGAGCCATAGCGTAGGTTTGCTAACAGGGCAGAGGCTGAGGCATACCCTGGAGCACCTCTGATGCCAGGCAGGGTGTCTTATAGCAAGGCTTGCTCTTGCTCTCTCTCTTCCTACCTTCCCCTTGCTCACCTGCGCCCTACACTCCTACTACATACACCCCTCCTCTACCCCCTTCTGCCCTAAATCTCTACTTTGGTTTTGATAGATCACATCCAAGAACATGGGTAGGTCAATGCATCAATGCTAACCTAAATAATTCATTCCGCATGTGTACATAGTCTTAATTACAGTTAATTATTTATAGCCCCTACACCACTGGAGCAGTATTTCTTCGAACAATTGGGGGGTTGCTTTTGACTGTTTCCTAATATGCTTGTAATGACAGCAGTAATTGAACAGATTTGTTCCAGAACGAGACATGAAAAATAATCTTTATTATTAAAGTATTTTTGACAAAACAAAACAGTATTCTTTGGATTCATTAAGTCTTCATATTAATTCATGATTACTAAACTGTGCTAATTAGTCATCAGTAAAAGTGATTAGTTGCATTACTTGTTACTTGACTTTCCAAATCTTATGTGACATTCAGAAATATAAAACGAGACATTGTGATAATGTAAACTTACACTTTGGAGGCACAGCATTTACTGACCCACGTCAGCTATATCAGAAGCAGTCCTGGTAACCCTCCAGCAATTGTTGAATGTAGGCTTAACAGTGTTTAGCTAGTCAAAAAACATCATGTCAATTCGACAAGTTTGGAGTTACTGTGGGGTGTATTTCTCCTCCTTTGACAGAGTTAGGGTAGCCGCCTCCTCTCACCTCCAGCCATAATGCCAAGATAACACATTCAAAGCTATTCTCTTTACTGAACACAGAGACAAAATTGAATCTAGACCCACATCAAACTCCTTACACTACTCTATCCTGGAAGAAGTAACTCCTGTAATGTGTTACTTCTTCATGGGCATTACTTCCCAAATATCTGTATAGCTGTTGAGGTGGTCTTGAACAAAACACTTAATCCTTGATTGCTGGAACAGCTTTTTCCAGTGATAGCCAAAATCATTCTACAAAATTTATGGGACGTTTTCACTTTCCGCTTCAGTGTATCTTCTCCATTTGGTCGGCCAAACGGAGAAAAGCTCCCAGGAATCCACAAACTCATTTGTTCTTACATACCAAACTGTGACGAGGTTGGACAACGGGATATGGACTAATGTAGTTAAGCGTGATTATTGGCTTAGTCAAGAAGCTGGTGGTCTGTGCATATGGAAGGGAACAAGACAGACAGAGAGAGACAGAAAATCGCCCACATTCCAGTGCCAGAGTCAGATTGCCAGGGTATTCCTCTGGTTTGATCCCTGTTCAATAAATAGTAAATCTAGTGTATTTTCAAAGCAAGATTGTATTGTCCATGTGATGTGTGAACGCTGCTGACCTCTAAGTCAACTATTTAGTGAATCAACATTATCATTCCAAGCTCCTTTGCCCCAGCTGAAACATTAGCCCCTCTCAGGGCTGAGGCTTTCTGGGATGTTTCCAGTCTAGCCGCCAGCGGGGCTCGTCCGGGGACTGCTGGAGCCAACACAGCGATCCAGTTACCCTTCTGTGTGTTGCATTACAAAAAGAGCACATTTGGTTCCGCTAATCAGCTGTAATGCTATTGCCATCGATAAAGTGTGTGAAACATCATTCTTGAGAGATATTCCTCAAGTCATTTAGCCTGGTAATTGACTTTTAAAGCAGTCTGGGCCGTGGAGTGATACTACAAACCAGGTGGGCTGGACAGAAATATATCTATCATTTCTTTGTGTGTGTTGATGTGATGGGATGGTGCAAGAGATCAAGAGACAATGTTGATGGGAGGTGGAGACAGACATCTTCCAGCTCCCCCAAAATAGGAGCATCTTCGCCCATTCACTCTCACTCCCCATGTGTTAGTTTAAAGCACATAATGCAGAAACCTTCTCTCCTGAGCTGAGGAGGCAGAATATTGATTTTGTCTTAGATGAGGTCTCTGAAACCTCATTTACTCCCATTGTCATCATGGTGGAACATCAGTGTCTGACAAGCTGCACCCCCCCACCCACCAACCACCCCCCCATATCTATCCTGGCAGCCATCTTGGAAACTGTTGAGGGATGCTAATGTGTGTGAGCATTAGGGCTGTCCTCTTCCAGTAACACTGTTGACAGAGTGCCTTGCATGATAAGATGTATGAGGTCAGATAATGTTGCTGCTGACTAACCATTGTGCTGTCTAAATAAAGCCTTGTGTTTAAGCAATGATCTGCTCTTATTAGGTTACAGTGCAAACACAGAGAAATGTCCCAGGTGGACCTGCCATCTTGGCATGTGGGTCACAGTGAAACATGGCACTCCTATGCCCAGAGCTCTGTGGGTGTTTGATGAACCATGGATGACGCTGTCCAAGTTTCCTTACTTCATAATCTTCAGTGATTCAGGATTATTAAATACACTATTCAAAAAATGGGCCACAAAATAGTTAAATATCAATCAATTAAATGTCATTTGCCTAGGGGCATGTACAAATCAAGCATGGACAAGTTATGCAGTTTAAGAAAGGATACATGCTTTTTTGTTTTAATCTAAGAAAGACTGGCGTAATCAAACCAAACATGATACATTATGTGAGTAAGCTCTTGCTTGGCTCGCAGCACCACCCTGCTTTCATCAGCAAACAAAGCCTGATTGACAACAAAAAGCATGCGAAGCAAACCGGCCCACTACTCTGACTCACACTTTGAGCACCTCATAGTACAAGGCCTTGTTGAAAGAAACCAACACAATTACACTTCTCTCAGCCAGAGGGCAGAGATTTCTATGTATACATAAATGGCAGTTGGGATTTTTTTTTTTCATTAAAGAGGGTGAAATTATGCACAAAGACGTGATTCTACGTAATTAAACTAATTAAAGAACATCATTAATAAAATATCAGTGAAGCCAGCTGTTTACAGTGTGTGGTGGGGCCTGGGGATGTGAGGAGATGGGAAGGAGACAGACAGTGTGTTTTTAATATGTGCTTTAAAGGTATCCCTGTGGTGAAGGTCTTCTCCAGGGACAGGGGACCCTTTGTAACAATCTCTGTGGAGCAAATAACATCAAAATTAACGCCATCTTCAAACACCAACATGTTTATTGTGTCGAAAACAACAATACTGTTTTCTACAGATATTTATTATAGTAGTAGTTTGAGTCTTGTGCCATGTGGATACAATGTTGACGTGGTCTTATGTTTTCAAAAATATGTATATGCACATATACACTCATATACATTCCTGGAAAACTACCAACCCTATTTACTTAGAAAAAAATGCAAATGGCGACATTCTGGATTGTTTATATTTTTTACAGTTTACATAACTTGGTCAACATTTAATCATTTCAGTCATTATTCCTAGTTTAAAAAGAAGAAAAGTAAAAAAAATCACAATTTGCTTGTACAAGCGTCTGCTATTTTAGGTGCTACAAGTCAACAACAATTTCAGTTTTACTATATATGCATATAAACTAGTAGTATATAAATATGTCTTTATTTTAGGTAGATGAAATCATGACTGAACTCCAAACAGATAACTCAGACATCACGTGATTCTTTAAACAGTGTTTTTGTGCACACACGTTTTGTCATGTCACTTACAATGAGAACGGGGCTTTTCTAAGCCAATAAATGAAGGATGACTCTGGTGATAGTCGACATGCTGATAAAGGAGCAATGGACATAGTGAAACAGAGCCCAATTAATAATGCATTTGGGTCTGACTGTCTGGCCCCAAGGACAGAGCTGCTGAAAAATGGAGGTCATGTGTCCTCCTCAAGTGGTCAGTGATCCCTCTGTGCCACCCACCCAGTGTTCAGTGTCCAGCTCCCTGAACTGTGAAACGGCACACTTGTGCATCCAATACAAGTTAAATACTTTAACTGTATTTAAGTCTGTGAAATATGCCATACATGTGCTAATGGTATATTTGCATGTGGCTGTGTATATAAGTATTTGTATACTAAATAGCTGTGGGTACCGTTGTTTAATCCATACATACAGACACACACACGCATGCACTGACAGGGAGTGTGTAACGTGTGTGTCTGTATTTGCCTATGTGACGGATGGTCGTGGAGGTGACCTCTCTTAAGAGCAGTCACTGGCGAGGGCCTGCCTGTGACCCTGGGCCACTTAGGCACATTAATCACAACCCCTTCCTTCTTGCTTTTATCAGGACTGCTGAAAGCTACTGTCCAGCCTCCACCCCCACCCCACTCCTTCATCACCTCTCTGCTTTAGCCATTCATAAGGCTCTCATCAACTTCAGACCACAGGTATCACTCCATCACTACACATTTATCAGGAGCTGCTCTTATCAGCCAGCAGGGCCTGAATATGGAAATGGGATCCCTGCCAGTGATAAGGACGGGCTGGATTATCCCTGGCCCTCCTTCATCAGATAGACACTGAGGAATGGTAACAGGCCGGAACATTCCGCCATTGTTTTGCAGCTGTGCTGATTGAAGACGAGCTAAGAGGGGGGCATGCTGTGGAGATGTATATGTAGTGGTTTATGTGCATGTACCCATGTATATTCATTAGTGGGGCAGCATGGCTGGAAGAGAATCAATATGAGTACAGGTCACCTGGATCTCTCCCCTAATCACTTTACCTGTTTGCACACACATACACTTGTTTTACACATACACACACACACACTCTACCACTGAACTTTAACCTAGTCATACAAGGGGGCGCTAAAGCAGTCCGAACTGACGGAAAAAATAAAATAAGCAACTTTCTGCATCAACACACACACACACACACACACACACACACACACACACACAATTAATTCAGATAAGTGCACACACACTCACACTATCACACAGAAATTTATACAGACAACATCCTTGCATGCACACATGATGATAAGCCTACACACAAAACACTCTTTCCTTAGCATGTGTTCAAACTAAAATAGGCCATTCCTAATTAGGGCCTCACAACCTGAGCTGTTTCTTCAAAGGCAGCCGCTCCTGCGCTAATCTGAGGCATCGCTTCATTATGAATTCTTCAAAGTCCCACCCAGCTGTCAAGCAATCTTGTCGAAAGGGCCGTTATTAGTACGGCTAGTACAGCAGGCACAAAGCTTGGTCTGTTGTTCTGTGTTGCTCCCACCCTCTCAGAAACACACACACACTGAGTGGGGTGAGCATGTTGACCCGAGATGAGTTTGTCTGCCTCTGATGTTCTCAGGTGTGTTGACTTGGACACACTCCTTACAAAGGAGTATTGACACAACTAGGAGGGTTTCTACAAAATCCCTTGCACCAAAAGAGAGGTCCGCCACAGCTTATCTTATCAGATGCATTATTAGCTGTGATTGGCAAAACTATCAAAAAAACGTTAGCTGACAAAAGAGGCCCTGTCCAATGCCCGCAATAAAGCACACCTCTATTGGCCTCTAAGTGATTTATATGAGTGTCTTAAAATGGCTTTTGGTTGGGCTTTGATAAGACACAGAGGCATGCCTGTGTGTAGTTGACACACTCAGCTGAGTATGAACTCACCACTACGCCCAGGGTCAGGATCAACAAGGGCTACTACATGTTATAATGGGCCCATATAACTCATGTTACAGACAACTGATGTCTGCTTTTATCACTCAGTGTGCAGGGAGTGCACAGGAGATCCTCTGTTGACTAGAGCTCTGTCCTGTAATGATGTGTTATGTGGCCAGCATGATGAGTTGTATTCCAAAACATTATATATTGATTAAAAAAAAGAAAGAAAGAAAAACATCAGTCACTATCCACCAATTATCTACTTATTCATCTACGAAAATGAATCAATTCTTTTCTTTTTCAAACTCTAAGTAGATTGCAGTGATAGTCAGAGAACACAGGAAAAAGCCAAAGCTTTATTTATCATGTGTACTTATGATTAAAGGAACCTACGATAAACATAATGAAATACTGATACTAAGATGGAAAGAGATGTAGTATACAATAGGATGATGATAGTGATGCTGTTATTTTAAGAACCCATAAAATAGACACATGTAAAATCATAAATGGATAAATAAAAACACATTCATTCATTCATTTTGTAAAATAAATTAGCTAAATATTTCAGCATTTTTATCATTCTCAAAGTTATATCCCAGAGTCGAGGCTGAATATCCCCTTGGTCTGGACATAAAATCCTTGTTCAGCAAGAATTGCATCAAATTAAGGAAGTAATTGTACACATACATCGAAGGGTCAGTGTTTTAGAAAGTAGAATCCTAGACGTCTACTGTGAGCAGAAGCACTATAGTAACAAGAGACTCCCTTGATTTTAGTCATCATGACAGGAGTCAATCTGAAATGGGACCTAACCTTAACAGTTCTGAAACCATAAGCTTGCCTATCTAACCTTAAGGCTGACACTGACCCATGTAGCCTTTCACCATGGAGACCGGGGCATAATAATAGTATCTGACTTCCCTGGCTCCTCAGACAGGCTGGTATGGGTGGGTGCATTCATGCATGCAGACAGCTAAACAGATTTTAATTGCTTCTCCGAATAGCTTCAGTAGTGATATCTAAGTATGTGGCAATGGTTCTCAAGCACACTTAAACAGGCTTGCCAAAGAGATCACTCTCTGTACACATGCAGACACGGTTATACACCAATAGTATGCATACAGCCATAACACAATGACACATTAAGTCAAGCACATAGAAAGGTTAGAGATAAATGTAGTGGAAGCAAGCTCTCTGCAAGATCACAGGAGCCACAGAGGAGCGACTGCAGGCATTTGAAACTTGACTCTGTGACTTTTTAAGTGAACATTATCTTGTTTCCCTAACCCCAAATCCAAAACTCAACCCTCTTGAATGACAAGAGCTGGTGTTGGCACGTTTCCAAGCTCTTGCTCCTACATCTTTTTTTTTTTCCTTCCCGCACTAAAGATATGATCAAGTCCCCTGCTTGCTTCACAGAAATATCAGGGACATGAAATCCTTGTTAAGCAGATCACTGTCACAGGCTGGGTCCTTGATTGGCAAGCTTGACAGTGCACACGCTACTCGCAGTCTTTCACACATTTAGCGAGGCCCATATGTTGAACCGAGACAAGCCACAGCGCCATGTGACTGCGCCTATGGAGTGGCTGTATCACGCTCAAATCTCCATTTAATCGCCAATCTCAAGTTACCCCACACTTAATAAACAGAAGATTAGTGCATTCTTTGCTATGCCCAACACACATTTCCGCTTCAGAAAGTCCCACGGGGGCAGATCTCGTAGCTGGCATAACCAGTCATGTTAAACGGTTGGGGCAAGGCACGTCATCTGCTCTGCATGTAGCCTTCGGCTCCAGAGATTTGCTAGGTCAGTCTGCAGCCATTGTTGTGGAGGAAACTCAGTCGCCTCTGCCCTCATGCCAACATGACCCCCTCCTCATTGGAAAAATGATCTTTATAACCTTTTGTCTGGAGTTCGCCGGAGCCACATTTGGCAATATGTGCATTGTTCTCGTACATAGTGAAATGACAGTGAGAGAGGGAGGGGAGGAGGACAGTGTGGAAGAGGCAGAGCGTAAATGCATGCTGCATGGTTGAAATTAGTGTGCGGTGTGAATGACAATAGGAAGAGATGTCATATTGAAAGGTTACTTGGGTTACTCCGCCGAGTCTGTCTGTCACCTCCATGCCTTCAGGGAGCTCTAATCACTTTACCCTATAATTACCTCCCCACAAAAGGCCCCGTTAAAGTTCCTGTAAAATAAACCTGATGCTATTGTGAAGAAGAGAGGCCCTTTCTTTTAATTAGGGCCATCCATCTTAACCTTGTCTACCTGAGGTGAAGTGAAGGTAGCCCAGGTCAAGCTCCCAAAACGCTCCTCCCTATTGTCTTCTCCTGCCACCGACTACAGCACAATGTGGGTGCTAGCCTGCTCGCCACGACAATCCTTTTGTTGCCTGCTAGCTGGCTCCTGGTAGGATTTGCTGCTGAATGGGTTTTTTTTACAGTGACACAATGCTTGCAATTCACAATGGGAACCCAACACTGCACGCATCACTGTTGTATGTGAAACATATGCAGTGGCTGACTATAAAAAATTAAGTGTAAGCTCATATCATTTAACAGCTGTTGGTGTGACGTAACAGTCTTACTCCTCAATGGACAACTTGAGGCCTGTGGGAACAATGTTTTTTTAGTGGGTGTTGCTGAAAGTAGTATCCGGGATCACATGTTTTTTACACCTAATCCCTTGCTCTGCTGTTTGATACACCTCTCTGCATACGCCCTGTGTGTGTGTGTGTGTTTGTCTGCATTTAGAGTTTCGTATTTGTGTGTCATTGTGTCTCACAGCGTGTGTTATCACCCATGTGTGTTTAGTCAAGCACCAGACAGGGCGATGCTTGGTTTAGAATCCGCGTCTCTTCTCCAAAAGCTCCTAGGTGAGGAGCCTGATGATCAAAAGTAGTGTTTGTTTTTGCTTCCCGACCCCGAGAGGGAGAAACGCCATGTCCCTGCAGAGCGCAGACGGGCAAACTGCCTTGCACTGATCAGCTCTCCTGAGAGGAATTCTTTCCCCTGTGTGTGTATATATGTGTTGTGAGTGTGTGGTATGTGTGCTGCTGTTTCATTGTTCCCTTTCCCTCCTTATCCTCTCATTCTTACCCCTTCTTCACTCTTTTCAGGTGCCACTGGCTGCTACCTCAAGCTGTCACTGATGTGTGCTGTCACCCTTGTTGCAGCTGGAGATAGGAATGAAACACACACACACACACACACACACACCCACACACACACACAGGACTGAAAATCACAGGCCTTTGCATGGTATCTGCACACACACACAGGACTGAAAATCACAGGCCTTTGCATGGTATCTGTATATACTCTCTTCCTCCTCATCATCCTCCTTCTCCTTCTCACTACCTCCGCATCTCAGCCCACTGTATCCGACCCACAGTGCACTGCGTGCGCTTTCATCTGTGCTGAGGTGGCGTGGTCGTATATTATTCATGGGTCGTGCGATCTGAGGCGCGTGTCATATGGCAGAAGTAATAAGATGGAGTACTGGTGAGGATATGATGAACACAACACTGGAGAGAGAGACACAAGCCTCTCTCTCCCGTTGCCTTGCGTGGCTCTCTTTGCTTCGTATATACACATGTTGGCACACAGCACAGCTTTGATTTATACTGGAATGGATGGCCCAGAATGGGACAGCACAACAGGTGTTGTTTTGAAACAACAGACACTATTCCAGTGAGTAATATATTTTAGATTTGTTGGAGACAGACAGGACTTAATGCGGTGTATCCGATAGGTATAACTTTGATTCGTCTTTCATTTGATCTTTTTGTGACTCTGCGAGGAGGCAGCAAGTTCTTTAACTCTGTCTTGCCCCGTGGCACAGCATACAGTCAAGCAGCCGTCATGCTATTCCTATATACTGCCCCCTTTGTAGTAACCTCACATTCACTGAATCACTTTCAACATTAGCAAATGACAGTAGAAAGGATACAATTCCCTTTGGTAGAGTAAAGGTATGTATTTAATGGTGGATTGGGTCGAAAAATTAGTAACTGTTCCATTACATGCAGGAGCAAGACTTTTGACCTCCCGCAATGCCCCTCAGCTTTGCACGGGGAGCAGGGGGGCTTTTTGAGGGTGTAGGGCAGGGCAGAGAGCAGACCAGCTGACCAGTTTTGGCGTATCAGAGACTGAGCCCTGGTGTGCAATGTCTGGAGGCGACATGTGGTTAACCACCTGGCCCCGCTGTTTGACCCACTGGAGTGAGAGAGAGGCAGAGGGAGAAGGAGAGAGAGCAAGGACAGCCTGTACAGCCATTTGCTCATCAATGGAGGGCATCACCGCCACTTAACACGGCTTATTGATCTGCACAGCCTGCAGGGCCTCTGTTGTGTGTCCATTTCCTATTGATTATTTCAAGTCTATTCTTTTCGACCGCTTTCTCTCCCCTCTAACCACTGCTCTCCTCTGTCTGCTCCACCAGGGAATTTTTTTAAACAGTCATTTGAAATTATAATCTGTTTGAGTAAATGTCATAATCGCCCCTAAGGCCTGGTGCAGATTGGCTAGAGAGCAGAGGTCTTGGAGGTCAATGACAGTGGTCAATACTGATCCATTTGTGTTATGGCCAGTGCAGTGGTCACTCCAACCAAAATGGCTGACCTCAGTTCTCTCTGCTCCTTATTTTAGCTTTTTATAGACACCATGATTTCTTTGCAATTATACTCTATTCACTGAAGATGCAACACAAACTAATATCACTGACATGACAGAGCTAATCCAGTTGTTATTGTTTCACCAAAGAAGGCCTGTATGCGCAGTATGTGTGTGTGTGTGTGTGTGTGAGCGTGAATGAAGAGTGACTCACTAGCCGACTGCTCATCAATGCTTCATAGGTTAGATCATTAGATCTAAAGTGACAGCGCTACACAAGGATGGGGAGTGGGGGTTGCTTAGATAAAGATTGGCATATTGCTATTGATTCACCATCCCTGGGGCTTCTTCTGTTACCATGGTTATAGCCAGCGGGGGTGGGGTAAGTGTATGAATCTGACACAGGGAGAATGATGTAACCATTATGATTTTGATTTAAAAATTTTATGATCGTGTTTGAATAATCCTCTAATTCCCCTCAACTTTATTGCTTGGTATAAGCCCGGTAACTCATCATTTGGCTGAAATTTATGGCAATGAATTGCAGAGAATCAGACTCAATGTGCTTCCGATGTGCATGTCACTGCAGATAGCCATCTGTGATCCTATAATCATTACTCTAACCCATAACAACGCCTGTGCTTTGGCTATACGAGTCAGGGTTTTCATTGTGAGTGGATAGGGGTCTGAAAAACTCCCGTTGCAGCTTATGTTGGACTGCCAAACTCCTCAGCTGTCCTTCTAAAGCAGGCTGAAATAAGAGCAGGCCTCAAAAGCTCTTTGATCTTTTACTGCTAGGGTCAGGGCTGAAATGACGCGTAAATGAGGGAGGAATGAGTTTTCATTTTGTCAACCTGTTCTGTTATTGTAAAGCTAAGGGGCCTTTGGTGTGACATGACAGGAGATTGTTTTAAGTGCCCACACCAGTGGAACGGTTGAACATGTTTGGGTGTCACAGCCAAAACACTGTTCACCTACATTACATGCAGATATTTACTGTATCTAGTGAACAGCTGTGGGAGCTTACCTAGACAGAATGTGCGTGTCTGTTTGTGTGTGTGTGTGTGTGTGTTTGTGTGTGTGTCAGCTGATGCAAAAGAGTTCACATTCACATTTGTTGATGGGTACATGCTTGCACATGTACCCATCAACAAACATGCAAGGAGGTTATGTATATGCTTCCACAACTCAGTAGTGTACGTATAAGTTCTTGTATTGAATGTGCATTTCGTCTATTCCCTGAACGCACCTGCTGGCTGTGGAGCGCTGCACAGAGTTGAAGAGGATCCTTCATCAGTATGATAGGGGAGCAAAGCAGCAGTAGTAAATACTTGGCTAAAAGGGAGCAGCCTCTGTAGCTGTTTACGGCGCTCAGATTTCCAGAGGAGTGGAACCGGTGCTGGAGGTGCATAAAGGTAACAAAACATGATCATTATGGGATGCATTTGTACTAAATCGCTGTACAGAACATCTTCTTCCGCATGCCGACATCACCCACGCATTGTTCTGACTACAGAGAGAAACCCCCGGAGCTGACAAAGGCAAAGGAAGAAGTGGAGGGGAGGAAAATCAGGTGCCATATCCATCGCTCAAGTCTCGGCTTGTGTTCAGTAGTTCAATATTACACCCACTCCACCCATTTTTGATTTGAACCTGACAGTTGTTTCTGAAGCGCCGTACTCCATATCACAGGGAGGAAATGAGAACGCTGAATTCCACAAGATGTGAAAGGTGAAAAATCGAGAAAAACACCCTCCCCCTCCAGAAATAAAAAAAAAAGAAACCAGCCAAACACAGTGAAAACAAATACATAAATAAATAAATCAACAATAGGAGCTGCAGCTGAGGAGAGAAACATTGCGAAAAATTGCAGTGGGGAGATTTTAAATTGCGGTTGTATCAATAATTTAGGTACCTGAGACATAGTGTTTTTGTTCACCATAAGGTTTGATGCGACTGAGAGAAGAGTTAAGATTAGGGAGACTTTTTTATTATTGATGCTGCGGTGCACAGCTCACATCTGGTGTTACACTGCCAACCCCCAAACAGTGCACAGCAATCCCCCCTTGCAAAATAACTGCAACACTGTCAATTGTCTACACAGTTGAATTGTTAGTGGCAGATGCTGTCAGGTCCAGGTTACAGAGGCTTGTGAAATTCTGACACTTTCTCTTCAGAGCAAATATAGACAGTTTATAAGTAAACTCCTGCACCCATTAAATGGGAATGTGTCTTTACTGCTAATTAAATTGCTATTGTCAATGTTAAGTTCCTTTAGCTGGCACAAGTCAGCAAGCATGGGAGGGCTATTGCATTGTCTGAATAATCTAATTTCTAAAGGCTACTATAAGAATATATAAACCTAACCTAAAAAAGGGTTTGATGGGTTTGACTTTGAACATTTGGCACTATTTTAAAAAAGGTTGGTTGGATAGATGGAGACAAAAAAAGATGTTTATAGCTTTCTTGTAACCTCAACTAGACCTTGTAGCACACCCCATGATTCAGAGTCTTGTTATGCCTACCTAATGCCATGTCAGTACCAATGCTCACGGTTAGCATCACTCCTCCCTGCCTTCATCAGTAACTCGGCCAAGCACAAATGACCCTTGCCAGTGCACTGGGGGCTGGCGTGAACTTAATCACTTGAGCAAATTGAAACCACTCGCTCTGCAGTATTTTTACAGGGGTATAGCATATGACCTCAGCCTATACTGACCGACCTTTGCTTTTGAAAGGACTCAAGGCCTAAAAAACACACTAATGTCTTTTTGCTCATTCCATATTAGGTCTGAATTCCTACCTTACCCCACTTGCTGTGTGATTTATAACACTGTTGTAATCCTCTCACAGTTGACATTTAGAGGACATGGTAAAAGTGGTGTCTTCGGTGTGAATGTGTTTTTATCATCGGGGAGATCCACCACCTTTTGAAGGCCTTCCTGAGCCTGTAGTAAAGTTTCTGACCCTGATTACTAGTTCCCAGCTCTGGCTCCTGTCAGCCAGGGGAGTAGGGTCAACAGCCCTCAGCTAAAAAAGAACATTAGTCAAGATCACAACTGATCTGACACAGTGCTGGAATGCTGTGTGATTGATTCTAGGTGTCCGTGGGAAAAAAGGTGGTCAAGAGGATTTTCTTTTGTCTTAAATTTTTACATGAGTCATCTGCAGCTACACAAGTGGTGAAAGCGGTCAAAAAAAACAAAGAAAACAACTAAGCCGGGCAGACAAGTAACAGGCGAGCTGTTAGCACATGTTTACCTGTTTCTGCTCTTTTGTTCTTTATCCCAGAGCTCAGAGCTTGGATGTCAGGGGTATTGAATGACTTACACACAGGTTCACCATGATCTGCTTTCACTTAGACTTTGTCATGTCACAATGTTGTTGCACAAAAGACATACATGTTCACACAACAGGCTTGCGGGGGCTACTCCTCAAGTGTTGGAATTCCAGGGCATACAGGGGCTCCCTTATAAAATCCCCAATGAAATCCCCAATGCTCTTTCCCACCCCCTTCTTAATCGTAAACAGGCTAGCACGTAGTACAGCCACTGCACCCTTAATACCTCCTCAAATAATAAGTATTTAGTCTTGATTTACAGAGGCAGTAAAACTCTTCAAAGTGCAGTGTAATCTTTCATTAGGGATCCTGAAGACGGTGTCAGCCATATCTGTTCTTCATTATCTTTAATCACTCAGTGTTTTACCTGTTCATTTTATTGTAACAGAGATCATAAAAACACCCTTGTTAAAAAAACACCCTCCTGACTTTTAGATTATCTTGTTAACACAGCCTTACAAACTGGGCCCGTGTAGCTTTTTTTGGACTGTGCACAAAAGAGTAAAACTCTTTTTTTTCACTGTGACTTAAAATTTCTTTTGCTCTTTATTGCTGTCATTCTGTCATCCTATCTCTTCTCTCTCTGACCTGAATGAATGTTAAAGTGATGATGAGTGAAGTACAATTTCTTAACAGCACAATAATTGACATATCACTCAGATAGTCCCTTTGTATGGGCTTTTCAATAGCCTCAGCACTGAACCATGGTCTTGATATCTCAGCGTAAGCCCACTCCCTGTGGTCTCAACAGGATCTGAGCTGGGCGTATTCATGGTCCAGCCCATGACACTGACCACTGCCTGTCACTGTGACATGGGGGTTGGGGATCTCAGCCGAGGTATTTGACCTACGTGACCTATGACCTTTAGATGACTGAAGTGGCGGCTTTCCCTGCTCTGGTGCTCCAGCCTAGAGACAAGGTGACGAGTCCTTTAGGAGCTCTCTGGTTGCAGGATTTTGGAGAAGGTATAGGCACATGGGGCATAGGCGCCGCTCTTTGTTGGGAGCGTTGTTGTAATCTGTCTGCTAGGTTTAGGCCTGAAGACATGTTGGCCAGTCATGAGAGACGCTGTGCTGTGACCTTGAGTGGTCTCAACTAGTGTCACTGTGGCTGGTTTGCTCCAGGGCAACTTCTTACTCATGTAACCTGGATGACTCACTTAGCCAGTTCTTGGATAACATACCATGTACTTTGTTACTTTGGTGAGCTTTGTAAACACAAATTGTAATGTGTGTAGAGGCACAGTGATTAGTGGTATCATTGTAAGTTGCGTACATTTAATTTTTTTGTTTTGCTTCTCAAAGGCAAGATGACCCAATGTTAACTTTCTAAATATTCTTGCCATTATACTATTTAAAAGCAAATCATATCCCTTTTTTATGGATACATCCAGGTGTTATGTTTCACTTCAACTAATCTAATAATCTCTCTTAGTTTTCACCTTGTCCATGCCTCAAGGTCAAACAACTTTTCTCTCCTTAGTGGTCTCAAATGTTGCTCTGTTGCTCCCAGGGTCATCCCTACTAATCCCCAGTTACTCCAGTCCTGGTGGATTTCTCCCATGGGCAGGTGAAACCGGATCCCCAGACCCTGAAGCTAGGCCAAGATGTCCACAGAGATAAGCATCCTGAGCTCACTCCCAGTCAGAGGTCTTAGGCAAGAATTCAGAGATACATCATCACAAATCCATTAAGTCCAGCCCACTACTTTAACCACAAAGCCCAGCTGCAGCACCGAGACTCTATAGTCCAAGTCTGCAGTCTCAGGACCTTGGTTAGAGCCCCAACCCTAAACCCCAGCCCTGGTCTTTACAGGACTGTAGTCCTTTATGTCTGTTCTTTACATCACTCCTAGTTGTCCTTCCTATACCCCCTTTCTTAAGCTGAAATGACAAAGAAATATTGCAGTATTATATATCAGCCATCCTCTTATGTATGTCGAGAACAAATGTGTCTGTGTTATCAATATTTGTGCATGTAATCTGTGTGTCTGTCAAAAGTTCATGCAATCTCATATAGGAGATGCACATTTGTAAGGATAGATAATTCATGAGGACAGTAGCAGAGTATTGAAAATGACTTTTCTTTAATGTAGCAGGTTGGAACCCATGTTCAGTGGCATTGTACACATAGTCTCTCCACGACTAAGCACTCGTCTAACCATCCTGCATGACCTTACTGTGTATTCAGTTACTTAACGGGTTTGGGTTTACGGTTCTGCTCTTGTACTCGCGTGGTGCCTGCGGCCGAGCTAACCGCATGACGCCTGTATGGGAGTCAAGCAGTGGCCGTTAGCCACAGGGCGGTTTGGTTGACAATCTATAGTGAATGGTGGCAGACGAAACTATTGTTTGTGGTGCAGTGTTGTTTGTGCAGCTCTTAAAGACAGTGCTCGTGTATACCAACCATAAGTGGAAGATTTGTCTCCTCGTCTCTCCACATCTATCCCGCACATAGCCACTGTAATGCCTTTCTTACACCAACAGCATTGTGTTTTTAACTGCGACAGTCGCCCTGCATGTATTTGGCTAGGTTTTGTGTCTACTGAGCGTCAAGGCCACTATACCCTTCAATTAACACAGCTTTTAGTGGGAATCTTTGAAACCATGATTGTGATACAAATAAAAAAAGCCAAAGTACTTTCAAATAGTTCACGTTAGGGTTTTATGGTGGCAGCCGTGAAAAATTATTCTGGGGAGTTTAGTTTTACATTTTTCTCAGCATGCTTTTTTTTTCTGTCTATGCGGTACTTAGTTCATTGGTGTTGTTTTTATTTTGCAATCTTCTCCCTATTGATGCAATCAGCAGCACTGTTCAGTTGCTTGCTTAATTATTTCTCACATAACAGGTATAGAAACAGCTTTGTCTTTTGTGTGAATTCTTAAGAGTTGCATACAAAATTAGTACCAACATTTCAGAGTTAAGTAATAAGTAAACGGTGTAATGACTGTGTGTAGGCCTTCTTGTTGCATTGTTGTGTTCTGTGTATATTTTAGGACACCTGTTGGTTTTGTTTGTCAGTACAATAGTGATGTGACTTTATGTTTATTTGGCTATAAAGTGCACACAGCATTTTTTTGTATTTAGTGTAATATTTTGATATATGCATCTGTTAATATTACACATGAATATTTACATCATGGGACCATACATTAGTAATAATGTTAAATGTGTTAATACGATTATATAAATATTGGTATATGTTAACTATTTCATAAAAAAAAGATTAATAGGACCATAATTTTCCCCATAGAGATCTATTAAATAATAATACTTGATAGTTTCATCCAAGAAGCAATTGCTGTTACAAAAAAATTGATGTGGGAAAAAAAAAAAAACCTTTATCCAAAAAAATAATATCACCTTTATAGACCCTTACAGCCTTCATGGTGTAATGAAGGTATATTGGTTGATAAACTCCTCCAATCTACTATACTTTCTTAAAAAAAGAATACTTATTGTTATAAAAAATAAACTCACATGTACACTGTGAGCACACTGTGACTTGAAAAATCCCTTAATTATTCACAGGTTGGTCTGCAGGTTCTTTTATTCTCCACTACAAGGGCATGTAAATTTTGTGATTCTCAGGACAGAGCAAAGACCAGCCTGAACGCAAGTACAGCCCCCATTTGTTATCAAACATATGATCCAGTGTATAGTGTATGCTATCTATTTATACTGCAGCTTTAATTATCCAGTACTTCCTGCCTTTGAAGTGTGATCAATCAGCTCCTACCTGATGCCAGGAGAGGCCTGCACATGTGCACCAGGGGCATGAATCCTCCTATTTCATTTCCACCTTCCCTCTTTTAGCCCTGTTGTTCTTATTCAGCCTTGTAACACAGAATAGTATGGATAGTAAGAGTGGAGGCTTAGCATCCTAAAACCCTTTCTTTAATGCCCACCAGATTGACAGGACACTGTAAATGTAATGTACCGTACATATGTAAATGTGAGCCAGGGTGAACCACTGGTGTCCATGCTGTCCAAAGGGATTGTTCAAACACAATTTCTACTACAAGTCAGAAAAAGTTAGACGAACATCTTTTTTCCCTATTTTTGTGACAAGTACAGAAAAGGGAAGTTAGGGTACTTACTTGTGTTGCATGTGAGTGATTGATAACTTATGTTCATGTAAAAAAGCAACAACAAAGTAAAACAGAGAAGACAAAAACGAATGAGCATTTTCAGCACTTTGTCATGTTGTAAGAGCGATCAAATGAGTTTGTTTCTGTTTACTAGCACATTTAAGGACATGCAGACATCTCAAGCTCCAAGTCTTGTTTCCTGCACACAGCATGTTTTCATTTACCAAACGAGGAGCGGAGCCAATGAGAAAATCAATAGCACAGATAAGCAGCCCCTCTGCCCTCGATGTGTGACGGTGAACCCATATGGACACAGCAGGGAGCTGTGGTGAAACATGTCACTATGAGAAAAAGATCCAACCAAATGTTTCTGCTCTTCTCCCCAGACAAAAGGCTGTTGTTCCATCACAAGTCATCAGTAAATATCCATAGTTACTGTAATTGTGGGATGAGAATTTAGTCGTATACATTACAGAAAAAAAGGAGGAGACAGAAACTGGAAAATGGGCAGAGAGGAAAGAAGAGCACATGCTAGATAGCAGCTGTGAGTAAGTGAGTGAGTGTGCAGGTTTGTAGTTTAAGGTCAGAGGTCCCATGAAAAAAGGTGTATCAAAGAAACCGAGGATGGAGAATGTATACATGTACAGTCTGATCCATCATAGTCCATGCTTAGGGGTTTTTGTGCAATATGTTCTCTATTACATAGCCCAGGTGATTTCTGTCTGTCTCCCCTCAGAACATGATCTCCTCCAGGCCACGGCCCCCATCTCGTTAAAGCGGCACGGACCCGGCGTGGATTGAGTTTAAAAGTAATAAAGAAGCGGACCTGCTGGCTAGGTGAAAAACCCGCTATCAGATTCCTAAGAGCAACTTTCTTTTCATGTGCAGACTGCATTCAACGAAGCGTTTAATTCAACAAATCCATGGTTGTGATCCACCAGAAACGGAGCTGGGGTTAGTTCAATTTGTACCAAACGATCTCCACATGATCAAAGCGCGGCAAGCTCTCCTCAACATACTGCTTAAATTAGACTAACACCAAAGTCTTTGGCTCTTGGACAGTATTTGGAATGTCTTACCAGCAGAGAAATTCTTTCGCACATATGGTTTCAATAGACCCAAGATGCCAGCTTCACATCTTTAATGGGCTGACAGGGAACTTTGGTGCTAACTCTCTGACTCCCAAAAGTTCTTGGGCTGTCACCCGCAAAGGGTTTTTTTCACTGTTCCTTCCCCTCCTATTACCAGGCGCTGAAGAGGAGTGATTGTGCAGTGGAGGGAAGGAGTTGTTCTCTCCCTCTCCCTGCTGCAAACGTCATCCCTTGCTGCGAGACTGTCACTTCTCGGAGTGTGTGTCAACCACAGTAAGTCAGGCAGCCCTGCGGTCTGCTAGAAGCAACTAACCAAAGTTACTGAGTTACCTCGACCAGGCCTTGTCCTTCTCCTCTTCCTCCTCCTTCTCCACCGCTTATACTTTCTTGCAGATAGAGCCGACATAGCAGAGCCCCTCACTGTAACTGAGCCAAGTTTTTGTCAGTCATACAGACTGTCTGAGTTTGTGTGTACTCATTATGTGAGTGCACATGTACTTCTTTGTGTGCGGATAACTGGTGTGCATGTTAGCCAGACTGGGCAGAAACCCTTCCTTCTCCCTTTCCCTTGTCTACATCTGCCGGGCATGTGGAGCACAGAAAACACACAAACACATCAGCAGGAGAAAACAGGGGTGCGGTTCTCGTGTGCCTGCTGGATATCGAGCACTCCCTCGGCATGTTGTAAAAGCCTCTCTAATATCAGTGTTATAACCAGACAGGCTGTGCATAGCAGGATCCAGTTTTTTTGTCACCAAAGTTGGAGATATCACGCCCTGCACACGATTGTGACTTATTTGGATGAGCGGATGTCACAGGCATTATAGATATAAACGGAATATCACACGCACACAGTCCCAGATACTTCAGATTTCACAGCTGTATTGACTTAGGACTCTCGGGAGAGTTCAAAATGTGACATTTTCACTCTGTGTCTGCACTTTTGTTTCAACAGACATAAAGAAAATCAGAATAGTAGAACCAGCGGGGGGTTGGTAGGTGGGTTGTGGGTTGGGGGCGTCTCTCCAGGAGCACATTCAGACTTCTCAGCTCTATTTCTGTTCTAGTGCAATTAGTCTGTTCCCAGAAGACAAGGCTAGGGATTCAATACATGAATACACGCTTGTTGGCATGTCACTCCATGAGTTCTATAGTATAGTGGGATCTCCAAGTGTGTATGTGTGTTTTGTTTTTATTTGAGCACTTGCATTATGTGTTTCTTTAAATCATTTTTATTTAGTCATATACTATATCAACACATTTTCAAGCAGACTTTGGAGACATACACTAATATCATGTGACTATCTAGTGTAAAAAATATCTTAAAATTTCCCAGTACAGTAAATAAAATTTCCTACAACACACATAGAGCAGACTGTGAATACATATTGTGTTGATCAGCTACGCTACATGCCAAGTCTTTATTTGCAGAAGCTTTTTGTACTTATAATTCGACATAACAGGTTGTAAATAGAGAATGCATCATAGCAAATTTCATGTTTCTGTACTGCAATCTTTCCAACCTGGCTTTGTTCCTTTGTTGTTTTACTGGTGTTTTCCATAAAGCAGTATATAAACAAATTATAGACATTATATTCGTTCTGAAAGGTATTATATTTTGCCTCACAGATCTGTCCTATTCCCTTTATTTTACCAGTATGACTTGCTTTGATGTCGGTGATGTAGAAAAAATAAGCTCATTCAACTGCTGTATTTATTGTACAGTAAGTCACTCTGTACAAGAACAACCTAACGCTTAAAATGTAAAATACAGCAGCTAATCATGCATACATTTTTATGTGCATCACTCTCAGTATGTAAATCCTTGTTGCCAACTTCAAATGATGTGGACGCTGACTAAAAGTATTTGTTCACCGCAGTAATTTATGCATAAAGTGGCTTTTGTCAGGCAGCAACAAAGCAACTTTGATAAATGCCCCTTAATTTATTGTCACGTATGTGAAATCAAAGTGAAACATTTACAGCCTGTGCACTGAGCTAGACCAGAGGAAGGGCCTCTTTGGTGAAAGTGAGCATAGCCCCCCCCCCTGCTTTTCGCCCTGAGTTGGATTTCTTCTTCTTTGGAAACTTTGGCTCCCACCTCCTCTCAAGCCGTCTGGGTTAATCAGAGGCATAAAGGTTACGATGTACGTCTAGTGACTAATGACAATATGATGTGCACGGAAACAACGTGACAGTTTGCAGCCATTAACCTCAGAGCAAGAAATGGTCCATTTTTTTTAGATAGACAGGTCAGATTCAACACAGGATAAGACTTATTTTTGCCTGCCTACAAAATGTGGTGAATTGTGACCAGTTGACCCTTGAAAAAGATGTATTTAATTTTATGTTCTATTTCCTGAGCTAGACAGGAGGACTTCATAATGTGGACCAAAAGAGCATTCAGTGAGCTTTGAACCACGTGTTTAAATCCTGAGCGTTTAATGGCAGATTTTACTCTAGACAAGTTGTTAGACAAGTTACTTTTGGACAGGTTGCGTCTGTGTTGTCACAGGCACAATCCAATTTCACTCAACCCCCACATGTGTTGAGCCTGGATGACTTGCTCATAAGGAACTTCTTGAGAAATGCACACCCTCTTGAAAAGAGAGAAAAGCTGGGCTAACATGGTGATTCGCAGGCTGACCTTTGACGCGACCTCTTGCCTGTTTGCTGACATTTTCACAACGGATGCACTTGAACGAAAAAATTGGGGGAGGAGAAGGAAGAGGAGTAAGAAAAGAGGAGGGGGGAAAGGGAGAATGCCTTTTTCTGATGGATGAGGTCTTCTCCTGTTACATTTGGAGAGAACACAGCTGTGAGGAGCTGTTAAGTACACGCAAACAAGCCGTCTGCTTCAGACAAGCCTGCCGGGCACCCGGCCCCACATCCCACTTGTACAGCTCTGACACATGATCACAGCCAGACAATACATGTGGGAGCAGAGCGCGCTCCACTAAAAAGTGAGAAATATTTTCAACTAGAACAAAAAACAATCCCCTCTCAATACCGCTGGGACCCCTCTTGGTATTAATTCATCTTGTTTCTCTTTGTCTTGTGCTGGTTTGTGTGCTGTTGGGGAGAGGGAAGACTGAAAGGAAAGAGTGGGGTTTGGTGGTTTAGTGACTAGGAAATAGGTTAGGAATGGGGAGAAATGTAAAGAACATCTGCTACCGTGACGGTGTCATACTTTGTCTAATGTGTTTTGAATAGGCACGGCTGTCCCAAGTTGTGTGAAGGGAAATCTTTCTGATCCATATGCTGATTAACGGAATTAATGTGGGATTTCTTTAAGCGGTACCCACCATCACTTGATGGAAGCATTCTCTTTTGTTGTGGTCACAGTAAAGTGCAAATTATTATATCAAGCGACAGTTGCAGGGTACATTAAAATACTTTTTTAACATGGTATAATACTATGAGAGCTATACTGTTATGTAGGTAAATTATTCATAGAAAATAATGGTATTGTGTGTCAGCCATCATTGCATTTGAAAAAGCAGGGGCCTAATTCAGAGTTTCAATTCAAGTTGCATTGGATTAATTAATTTGAATGTTTTTTTAAAGTCATATGGTCCCCATATGAGTTTTCCCTAAGGATTCACATACTCTCCAAAGCACGTTGGGCTCAATAAAGAGCCATTCTATTGGACACATGTGACTGTCATCTCAAAAGTGACTACAGAGCGGGCCACATTAGTCAATATGTTCCCATACAAGAAACTGGAAGTGATGTGATCTTGATACTTGTGGCAAACCACAAATAAGCTGACAAAGTTTTTAAACTTTTGCACACTTCCAATCGACAACTAGTGTAAAGTGGTTTGGGTCAGTAGCCTATTGTAGTGTTAGGAACATGTGGCATTGCGCTAGGCTGAGTCATGGTTGTGATTCAAAGGATAATGGAGATGGTTTGCTGACAGATGGATGTTGTGGTGAAATCTGGATCCCAAAGACAAACCCTGTCCTTTGTCAGATTTTTTGTAATAATCCATAAGTGTTTGTGAGTGAAACTTAAAACTATTTGGGTAATGGGGTAATGGGTTCTTTGTGTGTGTGTATTATGGGTAGTGCTGATGCAGCATCCATCACTGCAGCACCACAGCTGGTTGTGTTTTGGATATGTTCGTCTTTCTCTCTCACTCAGTCTGAACTGTGAACTTCAAATGACTTCTGCTGTGTAAAGTGTTAGTACTAATATTGGCCATACAGTGCTCATTACATACCAAGGACACAAGAGGCGTCTGGTAGATTTGTAGGCACATGTGTCCGTGTGTGTGTGTGTGTGTGTGCATGTGGATGTGTGACTCTATGTGAGAACTAGAGAAGCAAAGAGAGCAGGAGAGATGTGATAGCAATATTCTTGATACATCTATCATAGATGCTACAATTTTCTCAGTTTTTAATGGACAAAAATGGTGGTTCATCAGATCACCAAAGGTCAATGTGTGTCCCTGGGAAAGACCAGTCTAAATCTCAGCTGTAACCCCCCTGCAGCATCTTCTGTGCTGCACCAGATCTCTGCATTTGGATGGTTGATAAAAAACTAACCTACATGGGGTAGATCTATCATCGTGCTATTTGTAGAGTCAAGGAGAGGATAGGAGACCTCGCCAAAAGAAGAGGACATACGCAGTGAGGACAAGCCGCTGTCAGCAGCTCCAGGTCCAGGTCGCAGGATACACTATTGTTAAGTGTCTCCATTTATCACAAGGCTCAGGTTAAAGAGCAACCCTCCTTCCTGTATCCCAGCACTTCACACTCAGCTGAGCTGTTCTGCAGGACCATCACAAACAAAGGCAACCTTTGCACAGCAAAGACTGGGGCTCCAAAAAGAAAATAAACACACAGATGAATAACTTGGGAGGCCAACTACAGGAGGAAATATATTTATATCAATAGCGCCTGCTGTTATTTTTCCACAATGTTGAGAGCTAACAGTAGCTACGTGCTGTTTTGGCTGCTGCCTGAGAGGATAGGGTGATGAAGGAAATCCAGGTGAAGCATCTCCCCGGCTCTGATGGCGTCACACCACTGGATGCCTGCTGACATAGCATGAAGTACAGTATTCTGTGTGGCCAGACAGACATGTGACTAATTATGAGGTCATACATGGAAAAAAAGTGTCTGTAATAAGACCTACAAATAGATATATAAATACTATGAGGGATCCTAGGACTCTCAAATATTATTTTTCACTTACTTAGAAATATAACTTTATAATCTTGAACATTTTTGTTTAGTTAGGAAAGAATGTCTAACATACTGCATGTGTCCCAAAGAAATGACAGAGGGTGTAACGTGGCTTCATATTTAGTTATATTTGTTTATCTCTTTCATTTTGAATGCCCATCACTTGCCAATAAATAAAACACCAAACCTTACCTGCTTTTTTAACTACCCACAAAATTACTTTATTTTTTTGGAGACGGATAGTCGGTCCATGATCTGTGTCTGGGTGTTTGTGCATGTATACAGCCTTGAATTAACTTTGTTGACTGCCAGTGATTCTACATCTGTTTTCAGGCTCAGGGAAAGTTTTGTTCCACTCCACATCTCATTAGTCATCTTGTCTTTAACTCTCTGTGAGCTCTGCAGAGCAGATTACCCTGAATGAGGTTTAACTCTGCCTGTCACTTTCTCTCTCTCTGTTTGTTTGTCTACCCATGCATGCCGATGTGTGTTTGGATGAGGCTTGTGCTGCTATGACATACTTCTATTTAGAATCATTATGGTTTGATTTCATTTGACAAAACTTTTTTTTTTTTCCATTCTCTCTAGTTACTTGAAAGAAAACAGTGCCCCCTTACTTGTTCTCCAGATATTAATTTGGCTTAATTTAATTTGGAAAACATCTCCAGCAGGTTTTCCTGGCACAACCTTTGAAGTGACAATATGAAATAATAAACCCTATTAAATATAAATCACAGGGGCAATGTCAGCGTTGCTATGATTCCTATTTGATTTTCAAGAGAGAACACATGTGATCACTCTCTTTTCCATTTTTCCCCCACCCTCTATCCCACTATTTCACCTTTAATTGAATACGTTTCTGTTGTTGTTGCCAACCATTCCAGCCCCCGCCCCCGCACCCCAAATCTACTTCCTCAAGCACGTAATGCATGCAGTAAATAATTCAAATGAAATTAATTTTACAGCACCTTGTTTCCACTAAGCATGCCAACATCTGTTGTCGAGTCACAAGTTTACATTGTTGGTCATTACTTTCCACAATGAGCAAAATGTTTTATTAAAGCCCCCTGGGAGTCCCTCTTGGATCAGGGAGAGACGGCGGTGCTACTGACTGAACCCTCCCTGAACTCTGACAATCAAAGATTGGCTGCAGCTCTATTGGGGCTTGACTACTGTCTCGCTTCCCAAAACGGGCTGGGACTTAATGTGATTGAGGTATTGGACAGCCTCAGTCCTTCAGGAAATCGCTGACCATAATGAAACAGAGCTTTGCTGACTTTTGAAGTGACGTAGTGCTTTTGTTCCACACAACAGAGTAAATCTCACCCGGCTGTTGTTTCACAAAGGCCCATTACACTGTGGATATATAAATAGGCCTTTTATTCTGTTGCCTTTAATTACCATAGTGCAAATACTAAGAGCACAATATGAAATGATAATCCTCAAGTTAAATCATCAACCATTTTATCTACTGTCAACATACAACATGCAGTACACATTATATTGCTTTTTAATGATGCTCTCCACGCTGTTATTTTCTCTCAATATTAAAGCAGTATTTGGTGATGGTAATGATATTTATTGTGGCAGAAGGAAGGACGTGCATATATGTATGTAATTTGTTAGAAAGATGTGTGCGCACATCCCTGTGCACACGAGAAGGAACACAGTTAAATAGCACATCTTCACTTGCGGCAGGGACAGCTCAGGAAGTAGGCTGTTTATTTGCATTGGTCCACATTTAAACAGCTCTGCACTCACAGCCCTTCAAAGAAAGGTGCATTGTGTATTCATCAGTTTTAGTACTCATGGGGAGAGAGAAAAATAAGCAGACTGCTATACATAAATCATTAAGACAATCAAAAACAAACACAAAATATATAGAGAGATGTGGACTGAGTTGTGAATGTGGTCTCTAAACCTCAAAGCAACGTTGCATTGGTGGTTGTATTAGTTACTGTTGGAAAAGGGGCTTTAAACACTAAAGTCTCCACAGACTGGGGCTTTAACAGAGCAGAAGAACAGGGGGAGAGACAGGCTGTGGGTGTTTCTGGAAGCACCTTTCCTCTGTAGACTTGGCTGTAAAATGTGAGGGGACCCAGGACACACCCCTGAGGAGCTCTGAAGTGGTTGTAGCCACCAAGGGGCCCTGATAGCCCTGCTGCTACTGCGCTCCAACGGCCCCCGAGCAGGTGACAGCGACTCGTCCATACTCTGGGCCTATGCCAGTAACAGAT
Organism: Larimichthys crocea; assembly: GCF_000972845.2. Classification (NCBI taxonomy): domain Eukaryota; kingdom Metazoa; phylum Chordata; class Actinopteri; family Sciaenidae; genus Larimichthys; species Larimichthys crocea. Next base: position 21,852,259 of record NC_040018.1, on the reverse strand, counting down.
GTGCTTAGTCAAATGACTAATTGAAAACCTAAAACAAAATCAGCAGCTTGGCTATTTGGCCTGCATAATAACAGGCCTGTGCTGATAAAGGGAGTGGGAGAAAACACACACACCCCTCTCATCAGCAGCGCCATTAACAATCATGAGCAAAGATGAAAACAACGCTTGGTTTATTCGGCAAATGAAAGCACATAACTAGATGCTGTCCCTGGAGTCCATTTCCAATTTTAATAATACATCAAGGAGCATAGCCGCAGCAAATGCTACTATGTTGAGAGCCAAAGCATACCAAACTACTTACAGCTTCAGCATTGGGAGACAACTCCCAGAGCTAAGAATTTAGCAAATGCATAAAGGTACACAACATGATAGCTATTAGCTAAATTAAAAGAGCCATTACCAGAGTAGTGCGTGGAATCATGTGCCAGTGAAATACTACAAACCAAATTTTTCCATTTCAGAAAGAAAATGTCTGTTTTGCATGTTTATTTTTTCCCCACCTCATCTCTTTCCATCTTCATCGTGAAAAGCATGCAGCCTGAGCTCGCCTCAAATTATGTACATGAATAATAAAATACCTTCTAATTAAAAACTGTTGTTAAATATGCAAAAATCTAATGATAATGAGATTGTGCAATACCTTGGAGTAAAGCACATTATAAATTACTTAGAAGTGCAAGTCAGCCTGACCCAAACATTGCATTTTGAAGGCTACTCGCAATATTATGTCTGGGGCATATGGAGTGGGGGTTCAGTAAACTGTGTTTAGGTCTGTCTCAAACTGTTTGTGTACATACATGCACACATATGTCTGTGAATGTGTGTGTCTGGTAGTGTGTACGTGCATTTTGTGTGTGCATATGTTAACATATGAGTCTGGGTATTAGTGGGGGGTTAAATATATGTATGTATGCAAATGCATATAGTGTCTGCCTCAATGATTCTTCAGGGTAAATGTCGGTGCCAAAGCAACTTGAGGTAGAGTATGAGGACAGTGTGTCCTTTTCTATATCTTTACATGGTTGTGATTGCAAAAAGGTAAATATTATTAGAAAGGAGAGGGTTATATTTCTAAAACATGATGAAATACAAAAAGAAAATGGACTGGGGCTGATGAACGTTACACAAGATAATTTTAGAGACACGATTATCATGTTACAATATTTTTTTTTGTAAATATTACTTGCAATACTACTAACACTACAACTAATACATATCACAGTTGTAGGTATTGTTCAGTGTACACTGTATTGTGAAATTGTGAATTATTTACATGTATTTGATTTTATTTCATTTTTATTTGCTGTGGCAGCTAAGCAAATAAATCATCACACCACTCAACAAATCTTTGTCTTTTTTTCACTCCTTGCTTTGTGTTTGCTTCACATCATCAATCACAGCTGGTTTTCTGTTGTCCCCTGATTGAGTTGTCTTCACAGCTATATGTGACAAAGCCTTTATGTTTGCAAATGCAGTAAATAAAAATAGAAGTCCTCAACACACATTTACATGTTTTTGAAGAGGTAGGCGGCAAATCAAGAAATGAAGGTTGTCAGTTTGCAAAAGACAAGTATGGATCCATAAAAAAAAAAGCAATGATGGTAGAAAAAGTGCAAATTTTAAGTTGGCTTATTGCTATTCTGCTACTGACAGTCATGTCCAATTTGGTTTTCCTGTGAAGTAAATAATAACTTGTCTTTGTAGAGAATATTTATACAGGTTTAGTAAATATAGTAAACAGAGAAATATGATTTAGGGTAGACGTAGACAACATGGATTTATGCAGACACTGGCATGCAGACATGGGGATACACACATCCACACACACACATTTACACACCACTCTTCATAGCTATAAGTTTACTGTATTAAGATGCATTATTGAATCATATTTATGGAGATGAGAGTTGCAAGTCAATTGAAAGCAATAATATTCCTTAGCTTTATAAATTCACTTGACACATGCAGAATAGAGCGTGTATTTAATATTCAGCAAAATAAGACTTCACTCTGATTGAAAGGTTTGCACTGCACATTGTCAAACATGATTGCTCCATTCTGGGCCAGCTACGACCGGGAACAATGTGCATATTTCACTTCCAGTCAATAGGCCTCCACCATGTTTATTAAAATTTTAACAGGACTCTTGGCTTCACAGGTTCATCAGCTATTCAAAGCTACCGAACAAATCAGCTGTCATCTCTCCTTGCTTGTTTCTGCCCCCCCATGTCCCTGACCTTCCTGGGATCCGGAACACGCTGCCGTTTTAGATGACTTTCCACCAAGTCTTTATGGCCAAATAAATAGCAGCATGTGACGCTATCCATCACACATTATAATCCTGATTGTTTTTATGTTTGAACCATAAACAAATACTTGATTATGAGGAAAGGAAATAAATCAGGTGACATTATATGTGAAGGCAATCCAGCCAGTGAAACAGTCATTTAGATTAACGAAGCAAGCGTCCCCATACAAGCACATGCACATGCACACACATACAAACCTGCTTTAAAGGAGGTGAGGCCTCCAGTAATAATTACGACCAGAGGAGCGATGGTTCGAGTGATGTAAAGGTATGAGCTCCTTAATAAAAAACAAAGTACGTCAAAGAACGGCGGTGAAACTTGTCCCTTGACAGACACTCACTTTACTGTCCTAACATCTATACATTGTTCAAGTGTTTATTCTGTATCTAACCTTGGGGAATCATTGTGCTGCTTTCTATTGTTATTCTTTATTGTCCTCTTACAGTTGTTCAAGTGTCTTGGTTTTTGCTTATCAAACAAGGTAAACACGCCATTGATGTGAAAACTTGACACAACAATGTGGTGACGTCAAACAGGCTCATCTAGAGTCAACTAGGAGACTGCGAGACCCCTTTGATGTCAGAAAAACAAGAGCCTTTTGGTGAGGTAGGATGAAATGCTTGCATGTGTATGTACTGTATATGTACAGAGGTATGTTGTGCATGTGTGTGCCTGGGTGTGTGAGAGAGAGCAAGACAAAGAGAAAGAAAGAGGGGAATCGGCAGTCCTTTGCGACTGGGAGAAACTGAGTGAAATTGGATGTGTGTGTGCACGCATGGAACTCATTTTATCCAGCTCTCAACTTACATCCTTCATCCAGCGGATGAAGTGAGTGAGAAAGTAGCAGTTCCTTTTCCTTGGCAAATGAAATCCGCTTCATGCAAAGCCAGTATTAATTTGGCTTTTCCGTCGGAATGAAATGTTTTTGTTTTGGGAGGAAATTGCCCTGAGCAGTAATGAATTTCCCCCCTCTGTGCTGTGTGGCACCATAATTTAGCAGAGCGATAGATCATATAGGCTGACGATTTGAGTGTGCATATATTCTAATAGAAAGCTGATAAATATTAAATGTGCAACATTTAAAAGAGGCTCATTTTCCCAGCTTTTAGTGCAGAGAGAGCAAATTTTTTCATAATGGCTGCTGGCAGCACCAGACATGGAGTAAAAAAAAAACAAAAAAAAACCCCAAAACAAAACACAACAAGCATTATTGAGGCCAATATTTATTCACATTTATTTATCCAAATGAGTCTGTTAGCAAAAGAGATATCACAGAGGCGGTGAGTAGTTAGTTTTGCAAGCTCAGAGCTCTCTGGCATGTGACAATACCCGCTGCTGCATTTCAAAGCATCGATCACCCGTCATCACAAACCCATGGTGATTTTGCCTTCTTCCTTTTGTGTTGATATGTTTACACGGCCACTTGCTTGTTGTCGTTGTGATCAGTTCTTGCTTTGGTATGAAGTTACAGTCAAAATATGCCAGTGTTTGTCTGTTAAAACAGCTCTCCGTTGTCTACGAGCGAAAAAAAAAAGAAGTCCCTTCAAAACATGTCAAAGTCTCTCTTTTTTGTTGTTTGGAAATTAGTTTTAGACCCCGGGATGTATTTGGGATGCTTTGGTGTGTTGGCATATTCCTTTTCATGTCATCTTCGTGGTTAAACACATTTACAAATCAATGCAGTTACTTTCTGGATGAACAGCTGGAGTGTCAAAAACAAAGTAATTAAAGCAGTTGAAGTAGCTTTTTTTGTTTCTGTTATTTGTAGTAATTTCACACATGATTTTGGAATGCTGCTCTACATAGTGGTGTTCAAACACTGATTTAAAGGGAAATGCTGCTCAATTGAGGACTGAGTGCCTTATTTGAACGCAGTTAAAATTACAGACCAGTGCGAGGTATCAGACATATGCACAATGACAAAGAGACTATGTCCTATGTCCAGTTTGTTAGGTGCAAAAGCTCAAATTGACTATTATTGATTATATTAGTTTTATGCAAGTTAAATAAGATGCACTGTGGGTATGAGCACTACACTTGTTCAAGTATTTCTTTCAAATTACTGACTGTAAACACATCCTGCCCTGCTGTTTTCAAATGGCTGTAGGCATTTAACTTGATGGGTAGACCTTCATGCAGCACACAAGCAGTTGTGGATGACAGATGGCAAAAATTTACTTTTTAATCTGTAGTTTGGCATTACACTGTAATTATACCAAAAAGTTTCTTTTCTGGTGTTGATCTAAATGAGTCTACTGATTAGAAATTATGCAGTTGCAGGGATAACGGACAACAAAGCCTCAAAGTCAGGAGAACACGACATAGGATGCTAAAACATTTAATTAAAGAAGACATTCACCATATATCAATACTATGCTATGCTATGCACACATTGCATTTGCAGAGTCCAAAACTGAGGAACAGATCATTACAGTATGTGGGGCTTGCATTTCATTGGCCTAAATATTGGTTAATTGTCGCCATCATCAACTTATTATCAATACTACATACCAGAGAATTATCATCTTTCTCCTGGCCATGTATGCTTTTAGATACCAAAAGGTTAACTTGATTGTGAATATTCATCACCATGTTGCTCCAGCGATCCATCTGCAATCCAGCAGCACACAGCAATTGTGGTGTCAAAACTAATGGCTAATTAAAATAAATTGAAATAGAAGAACAGCAAACAAGACAATCTGAAAAAACACATACCATGCTTGATATTTCTGGTACCTCTCTTGTGCCTTAAGTCTTGAGGGCAATGATGAGCATATTATGATAAAGGATTTGTCAAATATTACCATCTCTTTTTCCTCTCTTTTCCCCATCTTCACCTCTTCAATCTTAATTTACAGCAGCAATGGCCTTCAGCCATACAACCACTCTGCCTGTGTCGCTCTAAATGGTGCCTAATTCCAGATTACACAAACCTATGGGTGAGATGATATTTCTTTTGTCTGGTCCAAGAATAGAGGCCTGTGAGCTCCTGCAAGCATCATTTAGCCTGGCTAAATTACCATGACAAGGAGATGAGCAAACGGACAGTGCCTTGGCTTATCTAAGAGAGTTGCACTTTAAAAGGGCTTTAATGGAACCAATTATTAGGAGGATCTCTTCGCCGTCTGCTCCTGGTGCCACTTGATTGTTCTCGTTATAAATGTCCCTCCTTCCCTTGACAGAGTTGGTCACCAACGCCAGCCCGTCTTCATCTCTCTCTCTTGTGTAGTGATGAGAAGGTCAATAGACTACTTTTCACAGCTCTTGAACCTTTTCCATATTTCTTAATTAGGACAGGCTGCATGTAAAAATGAAGCTGATAGGCTGGTACTTTCTCCTGCTCTCTTTCACACACACACACACACACACACACACACGCACACACGCACACGCACGCGCACACGCACACACACACCTTACACAGTGTTCACTAGCTAAGTCTGACTGGATACCTGATGTTTCTCACAGGTAAAGACAGGCTGAAGAATACATAGGTGGTGCCTAGTGCTTTATTTTTTATAGTTTATACTTGACCAAATCCGTCAATGTGTGCTGTCCCTTGCTGGCATGGCACAAACTTTACATCTGACATACTAGGGAGGTGCTGGACAACACATCCTCAACTTAAACCTTACTATTGGTGTCAGCAATGGAAGGAAGGATGGAGAGAAACAGGCAGCAATGGAGTATAGAGGGAAAAGGCCATTAGAGCCGTTGACATTTTGTTAATGCTTGAAATCCTCAAGTTGTTCTACTGAGAACCAGTCGATTCAAGTACTAATTAGCAATCAGAAGAGTGTCATGGCTCCACCAGTAATTGTGTATGTGCAAGTGTGTGAAGTTATCCCACAGTTGGCCTAATGTGGGTACTGTTCCTCACTTTTCCTCTCCTCAGACTTGATGCAACCACTGCTACAGTATAAGCAATAAACTGTACAAGCTGGAAAATCTTTGACAAAACAAAGTTTGGAAAAAACGTATCACCAGAGTCCATTTAAACTCTGCTGTTTACTTACTTCCATAACCAAACCACTATGTCTTTTGCATAATTCCACATCTTTGCTCCACTTTCCAAGCTATTGTGTTTTAAGAAGCAGTTTGAAAAGAAAATTGTTTTCTCTCAGGTCACAATCTCCAGTCATTTGTCCAAAATGCATTAAGTGGCTAGTGTGAAACAATGCACTGGAGTTTTGACAGTAAGTTTTAATTGATGCTGTCTCCAAGGAGGGGTGGAGACGCTGTGTGAATGTCAGTAAAGCTGAAGATGAAAACACACGGCCTAGTATTACCACTACCACACAGTCACCTCTCTAACCTCAGAATGAGGCCTCTTATCCACTGTGTTCAGCTGGAGAGGTGTTTCATGAGGAAACTTAACACACTGACTACGGACATCTATCTTTTCACTGTCCCCTTTGTCAACTAGTTATTGCAGGTCTTATTATGAAGTGATGTATTTTAGTATACTTACTCACAATAAAGCTGCCTCATAAAGTGGACTTGGAACATCTCTGACTTCTGACCCTTGACTCAAATAACACAATATGTCTCAAGGTTTCACTGCTTTCTGGTGTTTTGAGGCTTCTATGGGTTGTTGTGCTGTACTCTATTATATGCTTGTTGAATATTGGCAAATTCTTGAGCCTTGGTTTCTCTGTGAGGCCGACACCAAAACCAGAAGTTTACCATTGGTTGCTTAACAACATTCTGAAACTCTGTTTTCCTGGCACTTAGTGTTTCTCTTAAACAGCAATGCTTTACAGCAGACTTTGACAGTGACACTGGGCCCTTGTGTGGCACCTGATAAACATACCAAACATACCTCTTAAATACATTTGTACTACTGCCTTCAGGTGACTGCAGGTACAAAATCCACTTACAAATAAATGCAGACTACTTTACAGACACCCCTCCTGTGCTTTTGCTTTTAGGCTTTTTCAAAACAACGTGAGCAGGGAGAAGAAGTCCGTCAACTTCATAGACAGACAAACATTTCCATAACCAATGCTTAGCTAACAAAGGACAAGGATTATTAACATTAGTATTATTTTAAAAAATAGATCAGCTGAAGTGGTAAACTTGTGGAATAGTTGTAACAAGGAATTTATAATATGTACTTCACTTTACTCATGGAATAAACTACTACTAGTAATTTGTGGTGGAACCACCACCCTTTCGGGGCAGTAATATCTACTTGCTCTTTTCGTTTACATTGCTGTTTTACATACATCCCCTAATTCATACTAATAACATACATTAGTTGTCAGTCTGACTCTAAGAGCTCTAGACCAGATCAACAGGGTGGTAATGGTAGCAGCACAGGTAGCTAAAGCATTCGACTGTTGACAGTGTTGCTAGCAGTGCCTCCTGCTTTGGACCAGCCGGAGAAATGAGGAGAGGATGTGAAGGGTTGAGAGCTGATGAAGGATATACTAAGGCCAATCATTAGATGCTTTTAAGTGTTGATGATTAGTTAGATGATTGTATGATTAGTATTGCGATTGTGGATGTAGTGATCATGATGATGATAAATGATGAATGCAGGTGGCCACTGAATGGGTAAATACAAGCCTCGCATATTTTCATTCACTATATTTTTGTAAGTAGTGTAATCTTTTTGGTGTGCATTTGTGTTGTGTGGTGACACAACACAATGGTCTGAAAAACCTTGGAACTTGGTGCTGTCTAAGAGGCTCCAGACACTGTGAAAATGAATGTTTGTTTTTTTCTTGTGCTGTGAACTGAAGGTTCTGCCAACACTTCACTCCTTATCAAGAGAGCTCAAGTGAGATGGGGTTAAAGGGTCCAAGGTGAGAAGGGTAAGGATGTAGTGGGGGCATATGACAGGAAACTTGGTGCAAACCCCGTGTGTTATCAATGTTTTTTTGCTTTGTAACCTGAGAAGAAAGGGGGCTAAACATTTATTGTGCTTAAGGTTAAAAAGTGGCAACATTTCTCAAGATCTGGCAAGCAGACAGTCAGAGAGGCAGAGCCAAACACACTAAGTGCAAGTCAAAATGACAGCACAAAAGGTTGCTTTACAAAGCGTTTGCTGTTTCAGGCATGTGTGTCTTTTGCTTAATTTATGGACCTGCTGTTTTAGGGCATTTTAGATTAGTCTGTACTGGGGATATCTCATTCCATGTCTCACTGTGCGGGGCTCATTAAAGCTGTGAACGAGCCGCCTCTGTCACCCTCTCATTGGCCTAAGGTGCAATAACCGCCAATCAGGCGATTTGGAGCTATTTCAGAATTCAGGTACATTAAACTGGCTTTGCATCAAGTTAATACACAGGGTCTGTTTGGCGACGCTGGCCTGATAGCGTGATTCATCTCTGATGGCTTTTAGAAAACACCATAAAAATATATTCTGGTAATGACTCTGATGTCGTCAAGAGAGTGGGCTGATGGTGTGGTTAAATGCATGAATGCATGCTTGTATTATTTTCAGTATGTGTTGGATCTATGGTGGCAATTATGCTTTCATTTCCACTCAACTGCACTGTGTGTGGTACTAAGCATCAACCAAGTCATTAAGTTGGAGTTTGGACTAAGGAGTAGCTGAATCCTATGTGTTTGTTTATGAGTGTTTTTTTGTTTTGTTTTTTGTTTGTTTTTACTCTGAGGTTTATGGTCTGTATTTGAATAAGACAGTTGGGACAGAGCAGAGTATATTACATCTGTGTGTGTGTGTGTGAAAATCTATGTTTGTGAGGACCAATTCACTTTGAAAGTGAGGACATTTAGACGTTCACCAAGTGTGTTTTACACTGGCTAAATGTTACGGTTAGGATTACAATTAGGCATGTATCTGTAATGGAAGATCAGTACTTGGGGCTAAGCAATGAAATACAGAGTCCACTTTCATTTTGTAATACAAAAGTGTCTGTTTATGTATGCATTATGTAGTATTGTATGCTATTGTCCTCACATGCAATTCAGTGCAAGCTGATGTCTTTGCACCAGGTAGGTGACTAAAATCTGTACTGCAATGTGTTTATGCATGCATATATTTTTATGATAGTTTGTGTATGTGCATGTCAATGTGCTTTTGCCCTTATGTGCATGTGTATTTATGTCTTTGTATGTGCATGTGTACATGTATGTGTATGTATTGTACTGTGTTGTTTTAGCTCCTTGGAGGACGTGACCTGTGTGGGTAAGGACAGTGTTTAGGGAGGCGAATTGGGAGGAGGCCAGCCTTCTCATTAGCAGGGCAGATGTGAGGTCGCTCTGACCAGATTGCTAGCTACTTCCTTAAAAAAACAGCTCACCAATGGCCTGGCGTGAGACTTATGGAGGGGGAGCAGGGGCATGGAAATGTTCTGTGTTCCTGACATATTGTGAGTAGTCACCAGACAGGGAAAAGCCAGCAGTCTTAACCTGCCTCAGAGGCCAATGAACACTGTCTCACCCCCTCTCCCCTCCTTCACAACAACATCCTTGTACAAGAACGATGGTCAAAAATAACACAAGCGGAAAACTGCAATGAGCTGCTACTTTATCCGTCCTGGACCCCTCCTGGGACGATTAGCAATCCAAACTGAAAGACAAAAAGACAGAAGGAGAGGGAGGGAGTGAAGGTAGGGAAAGGAAAGAAGAAAGGACTGGCATGGAACCAATTTCACCACAATTTTCATCCCTTTCGAGATGCTTGTTTATGAAACGATGAGGAGGCCATTAGAACAACAGATTAGGTAATTACAAACTGAAGGCAGAATCATAATCTCCCGTTCTTTTTTTTTTTCTCCTTCTCTCTAATGGCAAAGTTATGATGGCTGCCAGTTTCCGGAGCATGTGAGGTGAGATCTTGATGAGGGACTGCAAGTGACGTTCAATGAAATATGAAATACACACGCTGCACTTTTTAAAGTAATTAATTAATCATGTTTTGCACCATCTGTTCTTTAATATTACATTTATAAAAGAGGGCATATTTAGCCTGTATGTTAGAATTTAATGTGTTAGATTTAAGGCAATGTAGTGACCAATAATTAAATACAGCATCAATGAGTCACTCTGAAGTGGTTGTGGGCACGAAGAGAAATGCATTTTTGTACGTGCATTACAACCACTCACGCAGGCAGGGGAGAGTGGGGTTGCTGTCTAACAGTGCTAATGGCTCTGGGTGCGTGTATGTGTGTGTGCGTGTGTGACACCAGCTAGAATCAGGTAGACAGGTCACACTGTCAAACAGGGAGCAAGTGCATGGAAAAGAGGGGTCAAGGGCGAATAAATCGCTCGGCCGCTCTTTTTGAGATGACAAACACGTGCTCCTGCCAGAAGGGAACCATTAAAAATAATTTACACAAGCTTTATGTTGGCTGAGCTCTTTTTGATGCAGTGTTTCCCCTGGCAATTATGGCTATGGCGCAGCTCCAGCCATATGGCCAGCCGGGCAGTGGGCCGTGAGGCTCAGGAATACCTGGGTGGTTAATTAAGAGCTGTTGCCAGGGCCATAGGAGGCCAGTCTCAGATCTTCCACACCCCCATCACCACCACCATCTCTGCTAACACTCTCGCTTCCTCCTAGAGCAGACCCTCCACTGTGACCTACTGTTGTCTCTACTCGCTCACAAGCAGCAGCCACTAGGGACAGGGAGAGGCCACCGGTAATTATTTGAGATAACATCCCCCGAGTTGAGGTGGGATATGTGAGAGAGGAGAAAAACTATGTGCTGTGTTGTGTCTGTGTTTTTTCTCTTTCTGGATGTGTGCGCATGTGCACGACTGTATGAGTGTGCGTATACTCCAGAGCATAAAGGTCAACATTTCCACTTTCCTTCTCGAGTGAGTGTAATGCTTCTTTAGAATGGAGGACAACGTAGCCACGTTTTTCATAAATACCTCATTCGGTATTCAGACATTTACTGTACTCTGCTCTCGGTCACCAGACCAATTTGAATAAACTATTCTCACTTGTCAGGGAGTGCTCGCCTCACTTTGATTGACATGTACATTTTTCAGTAACTGAAAAAAATAAAATATGAATATAAAGCATTGGGCCATAAAATAAAATAAAATAAAATAAAATAAAATAAAATAAAATAAAATAAAAAATTATAAATGCATTGCCATAAAAAAGGTAGCACAATAAATAATTATGCTAGATCTATGTGTATAATCAGAAAACAGGCCTACTGCATTCTGCTGGTAGTTGGTCAGAATACACACCATCCCTGGAAGATCACTGTTACAGCATGCACTTTTTTTTATTCTGGATATCACAAAGTGTTGTAAGTCAATGGCTCACAACAGCCCATTGATTTTCACACCAACACTGATGATTTCAAATCAAAACGATTTTCGACTGATATCTCTACATCTATTGACCTTACTGTGTTATCATGGTTCGTGTTGTCATAACATATAGCTTTGACCTTGGCTGAGGTCTTCACAAGCCCCCTGTCTAAACATATTGATATTCATAAAAGCACTATTACTCTATCAATCTGCTAGACAGAGATCTAATACAGTATAATGAAGCAATAATGAGGAATTTTCTCTTGTTAAAATGTCATTTATGTAATGAATAAAAGATGATGGGTTCAGCTGTCTCTGCTTTGTTCTCAATCAGTCTTTTTTTTTTTTTTTTTGCGCTTTGGCCTGTACACTAACAATGGCGTCATTGGCAGACATTGTCCCGATAATCAGCCAAAATTGCTTCATGTTTCCACTGTATAAACAATCATTAGGATGTTGTTTTGTTCATTCGCTTCGCCTCAGCTCTTCATTTACGAACAGTGTCTGCAACGAAAACACTGACAGCTTCTAATCTAAATCTGTGATAGTTCAGAGTGTCCTGATTGTGACAGCATAGCAAGGCAAATACATTTGTGACTGTGTCTGTGTGTCAGGAACCCCCTGCTGACTCTCCACCTCATCTCCATATTCCTTTATGGGAAATGTAAATGGATACATGATTATCTTTACACGGACCCAAGCAGGAAATGGGATCCTACCCTTCACTGTGACTAAAGAAGAGAGGGAAATGTTATGGTACACATTATAAATGATTTATGGATGTAGACTATGGCATCTTTTCCTTGATAACCTCTCCTGTGTGTTTTACGTGCTCGCTTTTCAACTGAGATTCAGCAAGGTCCCAATGGTGCAATGTTCTCTCCCTGTACCTCTCTAAACAATAAACAGCATTATCTGTCTGCCTGTCTGCCTTCAGTTTCCAGCCGTTTACACTGACCTGGAATCTTATGGTAATAAATCCCACAGAGTGAATGAAGGGTGATATACTTGATGCTGAATAATTGGTCATTTTGGTTGCAGGCTCCCCTGCTTCACATTATAGTGATAATGAAGGCCTGCTGAATATGGTGATCAGTGTGTGTGTGTGTGTGTGTGTGTAGGATATGTGTCTCTCTGTGCATCTGTCATCTGTGTGCATGCATGCATGCGTCTGTTTGAGCGTGCATGTGTGTGGCAGAGGTGTCTCCTGAGTCAGGGATTATTGCTGATAGATTATTTCTTCAGCCCCCTCGTTATCACTGGATCAAACAGACATGTGACCCACACTTCATCACTCTATTCATCCTCCTCTTAAACTGAGCTCTGGAGAAAAGGCTGCTGGAACCATATATATATATATATATATATATATAGGGCTGGGCTGTGACCAGGGGCCCGTAATACTGCTGCACTGGGACCCTTCCGCATAATTATAAGCCCCTGCTAGGAGTGTGTGTAGTATATCTTTACCAGCATTATGAATTTGGTTTTACAGCTGAGAAAACCCTATTTGAAAATGGGCAGTGGTTGATTTTATTCCAGTCATCTGTATCACTCTGTTTGCAGTCAGGTGGAAACACAGGAGGTTTTAAAAGAGATAGCTCTTTAAAATATTATTATGGTCTTTTCCATTCTGGTCTGGCCTCTACTGTCCAGACTCATGTTCCAGTCCCTGTTATTATGTGATATTGTCGTCACCTGTCCTCATTACTAGTTGAAGGACAGGCCCTTTGATGCTCATTAGCGAGTGCCCCTATGTCGGCAGTACAGACTAGTCATAGTAAGGTGGTGTGGGCTGCAGCTATGAGAGACTGTGATGTCAGCCAACCTGTGTATACCATGACAGTGGTGACACCCAGTCGGTCCTCCTTTTGTCAGGGGCCCCTAACGAGGTCATCACTGTCCCTGAGACAGGGGTCACCCTTACATTTGACCCCTGTCCCTTCCTACGCTGTAATGTCAACAACTCCTCCCGTCACCTGCCCGGCAGTGTCCCTTCGCCGCTCGCCCTCATTGGCTGGTGGCATGCCGAGCTGTCACGCAAGTGGCCAGTGTGTGTGAAAATCAAGGTGGACTGATGTCTTTTAATGAGACAGACGTAGAGCCCCGCTAATGTCCCTGCCTTCGTTAGGCAGGACCCAGCTGCAGCCTGTCAGGCCCCTTGTTAAGCTCAGCCCTGGTGGGACGGCCGGGCAGGGCAACGCGGCTGTCGCTCTGTCTATCTGTCTATCAGTTGGTCAGCTTCTCTCCTCCCCTCTCCCCTTGGTGGACCTTAGTCTCCAGGGTGGAAAGCAAAGCGCTGTCTGCCTGATGGCATGGTACTGTATGTCAGGGCTGTACTCTCTGCTGGTTTTCCCCGGATCCTGGGAGGTGGTTGGCTAATGATCCGCCGACAGGGCTTTGGGGCGCTCCACGGCATTTTGTTTCCTGATTAGAATGCAGCGGCAGCCTTTGTCAACAGCGATGTCAGCCGCTGTAAGGACAAAGCATTGTTACCAGGAGCATAATTAAATCTGTTTCCTGTGAATCTGCCACCTGTGTTGACCAGGCAGTCAGGGATTCAGAGTCTTTTTTTTTCACCTCCCACTCTGTGTTTTGTGTTTATTCTCTCCCTCCTCCTACCTCTGTATTTGTTGCTAATATACTTCGTAACAGGAAGCCACCTACATAACAGGGAGAGGATGAAATTGTATTTTTCTGGGGATAATGCAAACACAAATTATACACACACACACACACACACACACACATATATATATATATTATATATAAGATATATAGAGATAGAAGTATATATATAGATATATATATACACACACAAGCCATTCTAAGCTCTTCTTTCAGCATGCAGTATGAACTGCAGTATCAATGTAGAACTTATTTAATGGAAAGTAATAAATGACATCAATTAAATTGCAAATTTTCTATTTATATATTTTTTTATATTATAGGTGCCATAATATATATGCGTATGATATATGTACGTTTACACATAAATATTAGATTTGTTTCATCTATTCTAACCCTGTTATAAAAGACTACAGTTATCTGTCTCATCAAATACACAGTGACATGTGAGGCAGAGCTAACCAGACCATTAAAAGCAACAGCAGTCCCTGGGATATGGACTGGTCAAAAATTAATTGGCCCCATGGCTGTTTGAAAGCACAGAGAAAACAACTCCATGGAGTGTATCAGGATTTCCCACATAAAATATGTCAATTTTCCCCGCTCAAGCCAGTCGAGCAATAATGACCCCATGGTGCTGTAGAGTGGTGTGACAACACAAATGACACTACACTGTGTGCTAATGACATGGGATGTAGTTGCTGGGTAAACATGGCAATTAAACAACAGTCTCAGACTGAGTGGGGCACACATAGAACCTTCACAGACCCCATTGTGTCTTTGTCTTAGTGCGCTCTCTCTCTCGTTCTCTCTCTTTCTCTGTTTCTGTCTCTCTCTCTCTCTCTCTCTCTGCAAGACATTTGCATGCTGGAGGCATAATTGGCTGGTCTCATGGTGGCGGTGGCAGTATTCCTAGAACGAGGACATCTCAATGCACCTCACACGTCCTCACTGTCACAAGACTCGCTGCTGAAAGCCTTCCTGACACAAACACAGCAACACAGAACGCTCCCACAATGGCAGCCATGTCTGCTCCCACTCAAACTACACCCTGTGACAAGAAGGAGCTGAACTAAGCACATTTCTCTTCCCCCCCTTGCAGTTTCCAAAGTTCAGGATTACCGTCAGCATGCAGGAGCTCTGCTGGAGAAGTTTTTTGCTGTCTGAGAAGGCTGTGTGAGAGAGTTTGGAGGGTGACAGCCTAGCTGTAGCAGTTTGCTGGAGGAAACTCATGTTGAGTTTGGGTATGTAGGCACATTTGAACATGCAGTAACTTATAAGTGGCACATTTTGTATGCATGATGGACTCAACTCAAATATCTTGTCAATTGGAATGTAACACACCAATGTGTTACATGTTTCCGATTTCAGAAAAGACAAAGTGACAGAAATATGGCCAGTTTGTTACTTGTACAGCTGTCAGTATTAATTGCCATCTATTATCAAAAATACAATTTTTTTTCATCTTTAAATGAATCATTAGGAAGATACAGAGTATGCATGGCTGCTCACAGGTGACACTGCAGTGTGCCACAGTGGCCAAAACTCGCTCGTCACATTGATAGAGTACCCCTGCCAGAGCCTTATTTCATTCACCCGTGGAACAATTAGCAATGCTGAGCAGTTTTGCAATTAACAGCCTCATAACTGTCACATGCCCCAATTTTAAATCAGCAGGAGTAATATCTGTTTTAGAGCAAAGTTTAATTACAAAGTAAAGCATTTGCATTGCAGAGATTATTATTTTTAAATGACCCCCCCACCCCCCCCTTTTTTTTTTTTTTTTTTTGCTACAACGTCTAAAGGCAAGGCCCTTCCCTGTGGCAAGAGATTTTTTTTCAGCAGGGTTTGTGTGTAACTGTCACACCCATATGGAGAAAATATACAAAATCTGATAACAATGCATTTTGACTTTACCCCTGAGTGATGATAGAGAAATAAAGTTTTTAGGTGACTGAATGAATGACTGCCATTGCCAGAGGAATAACATTCACTTCAGGCTTGACATTCTCCATCAAACTGCAGCATACTCTTGTGAACAAACAGTCTGTCTAAAACTCTAAATGGGCTCAGTGAAAATGGATGCTAGAGCCCAGTCAAGGCTTAAATCATCTCTCTGTTGAGCTCAAAAGAGAAGCGTCGAAGCCAGAAAATAGAAGAGTCGGGCTGATGGAATCTGGCGCAAACACATTCCCACCTTTCCAATCTTATTTTCGTCTCTCGCCTTCTGCCTGGTTCCCTTGCAGGGGCTTAGTGTACTTTTTGTGTCCCAGTGCGTACAAAGTCTATCAGAATGCATTTGTTTCAGGGAGCCCCCATTCACTTTCAAAGGGTTAAACAGACCATTCACTGGCCTGTCAACATTCCCTGGCCCGCCTCACGGAAAAGTCTGCTCGAGTTTTGTTCCCGATCAACACTTGTCTCCTCGGTCCGTTGTTGCTCGCGTCGTGTAATATCCATGACAATCGTGTTGGGCTTTTCAGGGGGCTCTGTAGCACCCATTCTGTGGGGCCACTTTCAGGCCATAAAGAGCTTTATTTGTGTGGATTTGAAAGAGTCATGTGAAGTGCCCTCAGGCTGGAATCCTCTTCAGCGGGTCACCACTGTCTCAATGGGCTTCACACTCACAGGCGGCCATCAGTACTGCCCTCACGTTCTTATGAAGCAACATCAACGCCACCGCTGCAAGAGTTCTGAAAGTCCTCTGAAAGGTGCACTACAGGCAGGGGGTGGGGGGGTAAAAGAGGAAAGAAGGGTGATACAGGGGGAGAGACAAGCCTAGTGAGGTAGATAACAGTCTGCAGCGGGATAAGTGAAGTGCAAAAGTGAATCAAAGGAACATTTTTGGCTTGGAAAAGTATGATGAGCACAGTATTTTGAGCTCTTGACTTAGCTGGGTGTCTTAACATAAGCAACACCAGAACCCCTTCTGACCCCTAACCTGTCTCTCTAACCTAACCGCCTGAAGCGTGTGGACAGACACAAACCACACAGTGGCCAAAAAAGAGCTGAAGGCCGGGGCGTGGGAAGTAAGGGAGGTCCAATGGCGTATCCATTTTCATGGACCATATGGAAATTCTGTTGTGTGTGCAGCGGACGCGTTAGATAGCAGTGACCCTAACGGCCATGTGTGTGTATGCTGAATGGTAAGCAGTGTGGAGAGGGGCGTCACCCTGACCCCCGGCATATGGGTATCCATTCTGAAGGAGGGTTTTCACAAACACAGCCATGCTGCCAGGCAGGCCCTAGGGACTTTGATTTGTTAATGAATTGCTCTATTGACTTGCATCTTCGCTTGCTTCATTAGAAGACACCAACAACAATCCCTGTTTTCTTTTCTCCCTCTCTTTTTATTCCACCCTGATCATATGCGCAGAGAGGAAGATTTGGGCAGGAGAGGGGGGGTCGGTATTACAGAACGCTATTGTATGTTTGACTTAAATCTTCAGGCTTGTCATCTGTTTTTCCCCCTCTTCTGTGGCTTCCATTCTTTAGCCCAGCTAATTTGTATTGTGGCAATTTAAGACAACTCTCCAGTGCTCAGTGATGCAAGAGAACAAACCTAATGCCCCGCTCCCCCGCCTCCCCGTCCTACTCCCCCCAGCCTCACACCCCCGTCTCAGGCAGGCCATGGCCCAGGACCAGCCTCCTCTAAATCTATTTCCCAGTCCCTCCCCGGCCCTCATTACCATGTGGAGACAATAATGGTTTTGTCAGGACGATACCTGCTTTACAAGTAGCAGATTATTGTGTCCCGCCAGTGTTAACACAACAAGTACAAGCCCTCTGTCTGTGGCCATTCCACCGGCTGTCAGCACTCATCCATAATGGCAGTGTCACACATAACACACGGCACACAAAGACGTGTGACCCTCCAGCTACATGCACAAAGACATACAGCCTCTATAAGACTTACACAACATATGGCTCCAGCATTATGGCCCTTGGTTCTTCCACAACCCACCACCGAGCCAAAAACTTCCTGCCCTTTGTCCAGAAAATGTGTTGCCCCTGGCTGCTAGGCCACACAGTGCCATGGTTGTGCACCAATTACACCATACTTTACCAGGAGTGCCATCTGTATGCCAAATGGGCCATTCTGTCTGGGCATTCTGGCCCAATAGGTGTGAATTTTACAGGCCTAAGAGTGTATTAAAGACAGCAGGGGCCTTGTATGTGTGTGCATGTTTTTTTTTTTTTATTCACACATTTTGCTTATGTATGTCTTTATAAATGTAGTTATATTTCTTAAACAAGAAAGCTTTTACATTCCTACTGTGTGGGTCACTGTCGCCTACAGCAAACCAAAGCAAATAAAGGCAAAGAAAACTGTCCCATATCTAATCTTGTTGAACTTCCAGTGACATCTAGAGACATGAGAAATTTAAAGAGTTTTTTTCATTCCTAAACCAACACAATGGAGAATGTGTGTTTTACTGCGGCTAAGGGCTTTTATCGAGTCTCTGTTGACAATCTCTCATGCAATACTAGTGCTTACACTGTCCTAGAACAACATAAGAGGAAGTGTAGCAGACTTTGACAGCCTTTTATCACTGTTGCAGACAACAGGAGTCATCATTGGAATTGTGATACTGTAGTTTTTATCTCTACAGGAAACTGCTAATATTTTTAGAAAAAAAAAAATCCTATGATGTTCGTTTTCATGCTAACATTCATTTGGAATATTAGCAGTGCCTAAACACTAAAAAGACTTTCTTGACTGATTTATGTCAGCCACTGTACTGAAACAGTATGTGATGGGGGCAGTAGAGAGATGAACCTCTTTAACTTGTGAACGCCGGCTAGCTGAGGGAACTTCCTGTGACTGTATATGTGAGGAGGCAGTGGGTCAGCTGGAGGAGCTTCCTGCCCTCTGCAGAGTGGTGGACGCCTGCTGTGTGGGTATAACATGGTAGGCCAGGTCTATTGTCTGGAAAGAGGATGTGCTCTGGTGTTGTCTCAGCCATGGGCCAGGACACACTGTGTATGACGCACGAAAACTCTCACTGGCTAGACCCAAATAGTTAGGGTGGAGCATGCTGCTCCTGCTCTGAGCTGAGAACTGGCATAACAAGGTTAGATCCATCTCTATCAAAAGATAAAGGGCATTAATGGAAGCTTTTTGGGAGATTCATATGTGAATTGTGCATTTTAGCCACATTAAACAATGTGTCTTGTCTAATATTTGCTAAAACATTTTGGGGAATTTGGGGAATATCTATTTATTATGTTTCTTTTCCTATTATTTTTCTATTACAACTTGCTGGATCAATTTATAAATGTTCTGCCATAGCTGCCCTTTGTCATAAAATGCCATTTAGTTCCAAACAGTTGTTTGGGAGAGGATGCTAGATGAACCTTGACATTGGTCTTTAATAATTGTTTTTTATTGGTGGGTGGGTGACTGGAACTTTTGTGTAGTATAAAGGTTGTTTTTCACCACCATCCCCACTCTCTGTTTTCACACTACCACATGTGAAGCTTGCCACGTTGCCCTGGACCTGGATCTGAGGGTAGTTTGGTGGGGTTCTATTGGAATCAGACTATCAGGATTTACACTGTGGGAGATGTGGAAGAACAGGATAACATATTGCTACTTCAACTTCAAAGCAGTTAGTCATTAAGTCAGTGCAATGTCGATATAATGAATACTTTTTAGTCTTACACTTTTTACTAGAAAACGGCAGCCAAAAATTGATTTTTTGGAAGCAGAGTATATGAGTGAGTGTTTGCTGTGTTGACATATTCCCATAATTTGTGATAACAAACTGGAAATGCTGGAAGCCACAACAACTCCCAGATGTCCCACTTGGAACAAAGCCTCACAGATCAAATCCTATGGTCCGTTTTCATTTTTTAATTCCTAAGTTTTAACTTTGCAAAACATCAGTTGGATAAATAATTTGGCCCAGTCAGATACACACCATACTAAATTATTAAATAAGGAAGTTTTAAATCAGCGGTTCTACTTCACTGTCAAAATTCATTAAGAGATGATAGAGTTTGGCAAAATTTTATGTGTTTTTAAGAAACACTGATAAACCTTGTGTAATCAGTGGCAGTGTTGCCAAGGCAGAATTAATTCAGCCAACTGCAACTTGCTGACTCAAAATTGACATCCATTACTCCTGAAACAGTCAAACAATGATGGAAAATATTGCTGTCATGCTGTCAGTTGTCAGTTGAAAGGGAAAGCTATTTCATGATTCCCGAAAAGCTGACATTTTAGAGATGTAATGCTTTCAACCTTTTGAAGAGGTCTTGGTTTAAAGCCTTGCTATTGTACACATCTCTGTAATTTCAATTTGACTTTGCAATGCAGGGCCAAGCAAAGATAATATATCATGTAACTATATTCAGAGAGCACCTTAGTCCTGTTGAAAAAGTGTTGAGAGCATAAGCCAGACAGTATTCATACAGTAGATGGAGCTGGAAACATTTACCAAACACACCAAACAATTAGGCAGTGATGGCGACAGACAGAGATAAACTACTCAACAGGGCCAGTCACTTCTACAGAGCTATATCAGAAACAGTTGGGTTTCATTTTGCATGCTGCTGTGCTTGGAGAAATCTCACTATTTATCCAGTTTGTCTGGCCGTGGCACCTGCTGAGGGAGACATTAGTCATTTGTAAGTATTAATATGGGCATCCCCTCCTTCCCTGATCTTCTCTGTCTCTCTCTCTCTCTCCTTGTCTTCCTCCCCCCTCTGCACTATCACTCCCTCCCTCTGTGAGTACACTGTCAGTCATGTTGTAGCCTTTTAAATGTCATCCACTTACTGCGGAGAGCAGTCGCCCCACTTGACAGTTTTATTGGGAGACGTTGTGATGACGGTGATGAGAGGGAGAGAGAGAGAGAGAGAGAGAGAGAGAGAGAGAGGCAGAGATACAGAGAAAGAGAGAGAGGTAGGACTAGGGGGAGGCATCATTGAGTCAAATCAAATTAGAATAATCAGAGTGATGTGATTAATAGGAGTGCCATTGTGGGGTAATCATGCACAGCGATCATCACTGCGGTGGACTTCAAATTAGTGTGCCCTGCAGTGAAGCTTTGATCTGGCAAACATCAAATAAAGCTGGGCGTCAGGTTGTCACTTATTTAAAGTACACCTTCGCCTTGACGTCTTTTCGCCACACTAAAAATAGAGACGGAAGACAAATCGTGACAAAAGGCAGAGGTACAGTCGACAAATGATCATGACTGCTCTGTGTGGCACCTGCTACAGTGAGCCACTCAGTTAGATCTACATTTCAATTTCTTAAGGTGGACTTAGCACAGAGGTAAGAGATAAAGACAAAGAAAGGAAGACATCAAAGTGACATTAGCCCTACTGATGTTCGTTTTTTCTTTCCTTTCTGAAGTGTATGTCTGTCAAGCCCAGTTGTGGTTGAAACATTGCTGCAGAAATCACCAAGGAATTATTTATCTAGTCCCTCTCTCTATGTAATTGTCTTGACTTTAATACAACACATCAGGATGAGATTTAGAAAGTGTGTATGCTCGCTTCACTGCATCCTCTTGGCCCTTATCTTATTTTAGTTAGCCATGCTTATGGATAGGATAGAATAGGATAGATAAAAGAGGGTGGTCATGCAAGTTGCTACTGAAAATCCATTTCAGACAGAGGACAAAAAAGTCTGAATTTTAATAAATTTGACAAATAGCCAAAGAAGACCTTATCCTGGTGTCAAAGAAAAAACACAGAGGCAAAGAAAGAGAGACATTTAGGAGCTGTCATGAAACATGTAGTTGAGTTTGTGAAAGCTCAAGTGTCATGGAGACTGCGCTTGGTCTCTGAAACACAGAGCTTGCCTCTCCCCCCACTACAGGAATACTGACATTTTCATTAAAAGGTCACCAATCTTTTCATGTATTCACCCCAGCTTTTAATGTGAGTAGAAAGGTGAGCAAGAGAATGAAGAGAAGAGAAGCCGGTGAGAGGAACGGAGGGAGGGAGACAGGGTTTAGACATGGACAGAGGTGCAGCAGGACTCTGAGAGATACAAGATCAAAAAGAGAAAAAGACCAAAGAGATCAGTTCTCAGACCAAGGTCAGAGCTATGAGGTACATATTCCCAGCTCTTATCTCATACAGATACAGAGCTTTGAATGTAGGCCTGTTTTTGCACTGTACTGTTTAAGATTATGATGTCCTTGCAATGAGTGTTCACACTAAACTTTATTTTAAAAAATGCCCCTGAATCAGTGGCACCAAAGCAAAGTCCTGTATATTTATTGTATAAATGTGAATTAATTAAGTATACATGCCAGTACTATTTACATATCAGTTTTGCTTACTTCCAGGTTGCTTATAATGCTCCTCATATAAGGACAGACTCAAACAAACAATTTTAATGGTAAGCCAATGAACCATGAGACTGTGCATTTAAATCGCATTTATATGTAAAATAATTCAGCATTAGTATGTGAGGATATCCATTACTGAGCTAATACTTTGAAATGAATGCCAAAATAAAAGGAGGCCTTTTAGTTCTCTAATTTACTATGTCGACCGCATGAAGTTAAAAGATGCCCCCATTTAGCTGTTTAAATGAGGATGTAGAATTTTTTCCTCTGAAAACGGATTAAAATAATTTGGCGAGAATAATCATTTAAATAGCAATAAGGACCCAGAGTGTATCTATTGAGCATAAAATAATTTCAAGTATAAATTAAATAGCTTATTACTGCCTTTCATTTCCTTGAGGGAATCGTCTGCACTCCTTTTTTCTCAGCTCCCTTGGTAGATTGGGTAATTTTCTTAGGAGGCTGGTGGAATAAGCGCCGTGCGGCCCCGTGTTCAGCAGGGAAAGTACATGAAAGTCTCCTGTTTTACACAGTGGATCTCATTCTCCATGCTGTCCATATTTCTGTCTGTCTATCTTGAGACTAGTGCTAAAGCTCCTTAGTCTAACAGTGTTAGAAGAGTAAAAGAGACCTCGTAACTGCGGCTCAATGCGATTCTCGAGAATAAATCCAAGTCTAATCTTTTATGCCTTACCTGTCAGAAATCCTTCACTCAGTGCACCCCTGCATTCCTTTACACATTGTCAATATGTCAGAGAATTGCTGAGATAGGTTAATTTCAACACCTGTCAACTGATATATACCCCAAAATGAAGTTGTGCAATAGACTGGCCTGGGAATGTTTCAGTCCTGGAATGCAGTGTTCAGTGACTGGAGGGAGTGAAGTAGGGGGTGGACAGGCCCCGGCTCTCGCTGTGTGACGTCAGTGTGGTGGCATGGCAGAAAGCTGAGGGCCCGTTTGGCCCTGACAGCTGCGCTTGCCCACAGTAATGCACCCTGCCGGCCGGGGCCAAGGCCTCTCTCATGCTGTCAGCACACCGATCGGCTTTCATGGATCATCTCTTATCTGCCGAATCTGTCATTGCAGAGGAGGGCTCCTTTTGGGGGGCTTTAAACCATGCTGCCATGGTTCACAGGCTCCAAGCCCCCCTTATGGATACTTTGCCCTGTCTCTCTCTCTCTTTTTCTGTCTCGCTGTCTTTTCCAATCCATGTCCCACTCTCTTTCTTTCTCTATCACTCCATCTTTATCTCAGATGCATGCCCTCTCTGTCATTCCATTTTTGTCTCTCCACTGTTTGTTTACAAGTGAGAGCTAACCTGAGAGGCAGGGTACTGGAATTAGGGGGATGGTGGTTGGTCACTGTGTTGTGGAGTAAGGGAGGGGAGGGAAGAGGCTTTTGTTTGTTTGGACAGATGCACAGGCCCATCTCTGAACTTCTGTCAGTGATCAAAGGAGCCGATGATGTAGAACAGATTCATGGGCCATGTCTTATCAGCCTTTGCTCCGACCCTCATCAATCATCCTGAGCCCTCGTCCGTCTCATTCCGATGGCGGCACCCTAAACAAGGTGAATTAATCACTGCCGCTCCCGACTTTGGCCAGGTGGCCTCACGCCCTCCAGACATCTATGCAAGCTACGGGGGCTGAGGGTGTACCTAGCACAGACCCTGGGCCCCCAGGGCAGGTTTCTAGCACCAGCCCCTGGTACCCCGATCAACAGGTCCACAAAGCTCTTCCTGGAATTTAGTCGATTTAAAGCAGAATGTCCCTTTAAGTCAACATACACAGGTGGTGGAGATACATAGGCAAATGTACACTTCTAAATGTACAAACACGCACGTATTCATGCAGATGCAGCATATACATACCCAAACGCTTGTTCCGCAACTCGCATGTGTCATATGCCGACTGCACCTGGTGGCCTTTTGGTGTTGATATCTTTCAGTATATGTCCTCTTATTGCAGTTACCCTCGGTCACTGGCATCCCCCATTATTGATTTCAAATGGAAAGTGAGTCATTGCACTTGTCGAGGATGAAGGGTAGAACGGCTTAAGTGGTTCCTTTGTGTCAGCAGGTTAAGCAAAGCGTTTCACACAGGCTTTTACAGCTAGAGATAGTGCCTTTGTGCTTGAAAAGAACTTAAAACAAATGCCAAATGTGACACCAAAGGGTAATGGCTACACACAAAATGAGGTGTTTCTAAGGAAAGGCTTGTTTGTCACGCTACGCTGTACTCTCCTTCAAAAGTTTCAGAGGTGAAAATAAGACTTTGTTGCTGAGTGTATGGGTTAAAGTAAAATGGGGTATTTCTTAGAGTAGTCAGTATAAGAATTACTTCACGTGCCTAATCTACAATATAGCTAGTAGAATATATACTCTTTTTAGACATGCATTTAACCCTGCTGAACATTGTTTTATAGGTTTTTGGGAGGCTTGTTGTAATGTGGGTTAGCAACAGTGACCTCAGCAAATTACCATTATATTGTTGTCCATGCTTTGCTCCAAGGGGTGGTTATCAGAGTCTGGGAATGAGGTCAGGAGGTCAAGTGCCAAAGCATAGTGTCATGGAATACAGAGTCAAATGATGGAGCATGTGTGCTTGAAGAGGCTAGCAGATGCAGAGAAAAAAGAAATCCCAGACAGAGAAACACACACAAAGCCAAAGTCATTCCTAAGGTGAGATCTTAAGCAAACAGATGTTGACAGGCAGACTACAAGTTCATCCCAAGGTGAGGAGACATAAACACTTAAGGAAACCGTAGAAGACATTCAGACAAGGTTGTGTAGTAATGAAACGGGAACACACACAATCAGCACATATCAGCCAACTCAATATTTCTCTCATATTCTCAGTATAGTTGCATAACCTTGCTGTTGTCCTTGGCCTCTGAACTGTTAATAAGCCTATTTGTTAAAATGACATTGGCAGGCAGCATAAGCTTGGTCCCTCTATCCCTCAGAGTAGAAGTCAGTTATCCCCCCTCTCAGCTCATCTGGCAGAGGTGAGGGGATATCACTCTGACTGCTGTGACAGCTCTACTTTAGCATATTCATGACGAGTAGAGTCTCATTTCACAGGTGTATTAAAATACCCCTAACCCCTTTCTCATAGGAAGCCTCGTCTCACACCGCCATGGCCAGACGCCATGCATGAAAATCGATGGGGAAAATATGTAGAAATATAAGCATGCATCAGAGGCCGGGTCAAGAACCTAATTTCACAGTGACACCGGGGGTAATTTGGCTCTAGAAATGTTTGTCAATTCGCCATTCATTTGAGCAGGCATGGCATTGTGAGGCCCCCGATGTGAGTGCAAGGTGGCCAACCTGAACGCCTGTATTTATGGTGCACTTTTGTGAATACATTACGCCTGTCACAATGAAATAAGTGACATACTTACATGCTGCGAGGAGTAAGTCCAAAGGGGTGAGCACCGGGCGAGGGAGAGATAAGAGGAGAGGTAATTAGTACATTCATCTTTTTTATGATATCATTTTTCAGACATATATGATCACAATGTAAATTAGAAATAAGGAGGGACCTGCAGAAAATGGAATTCATTTGGAGCGGGTCAATCGCCCTACAATAGCGGTGCTGGGAGGCCAGGTGTAATTTACGGTGGCGCTTGGCCCTCTCTCTCTCCTGCCATGCACCTGGCAGAGCCTGATACCCTGTGCTGCTCCCCACAGCTGCTGGGCCTCCTCTCCCACAGATAACACTCTCATCTCCAAATGAGATTCATTTACCGCACAGGAAAAGGAGGAAAGCAAAAGAAAAGGGAGAAGAGAGGAGACCTGCTCTCCATTTTTGCACCATCTTTCTGTCTCTCTCTCTCTTGTGATTCAAGACTAAGCACTTACTGTAATGACATTCTATGGATTATTGATTTTTGATTTGGTTTTTCTGCTCGGCAGATGCCCCCCGTTTTAGCAGAGCCATTACCTCCGTAACGATTAGAAACAAAAAGTTAATTATGTAATTATAAAGCCAATAACAGCCTGCGCTGGTTTACCCTGCTTTAGTCGGTTTAAACATTATCTCTTGTGTGCACATCATAACAGGCGGAATGTGAGGAGAGGAGATTAACGCCTTGGAAAGCAGATGCGGAATTTAATTCTCCAGTCCATGGCTGCCTGGGAAACCATTAAGTAATCACAACATTCTCCCTCGATTAAATTCACGGCTGCCACTTTGCACACAAAGGGAAAGGGGGAAGAAGAGGTGCCTGCAAAGCTCTCCCATTTTTATTGACTGTAACGTCAGTCCCTGCCTGCAGGCACAGATGAATAAAACTGTTAAATAGGGTGCCTCAATCTGTCAGAAAATGAAAAGTTTGAGTGGGCAAAATAAAATCTAAGTAAAATAAAAAGGAGGGGGTATGTTGCGATGTGTAAGGCCCGATAAAGCTCACTCAGAGCGGGTGGAATAAATGGGGGAGCAAAAAGATGCACTTGATATTTCCCCATTATTTTCAGTCATTTTACTCTACTGCAAATGATTTTTGTCCCCAGCAGCTACAGATAAGGTTGACGGAGAGAGGAAGTTGCTGAATTGGACTTGGTTTAAATGGATTAAACACACATACAGAGGCACACCAACATGGGCCTACTTTGTGTGGGCATGCACGGCCACATACACATGCATGCAGCTGACACACGTGTATTGACACCCTAGAATGCATACAGTAAGTGTGACTAATTACTTAAGGATGGATATGTGAGAAATTAATATGGCCTTGAAATGATATTTATTTAATGTTACGCACAGAAGCTGGTTGAAACAGCCCTAGAGAGATAGAGGTCAAAGGGGCGGTCTCCTTCTATAAACGAGCACTTAAGGGCAGAGAGAGGGTCCTGCTCTGATTAATTGGGTAATTCATTAGTTTGGTTAAGTCGTTTAGTAAGATGGGTGAAACGAGGGCCTATAACCCGAGGGCTCTGCAGAGCACTAGCTACAGACGAGAAGGAATACTGTGGCTAATGCAAGATAACAACATCAAATAAACTGTGAACAAATACACATCTATAGAGCCATGAGCCAGAGTAGCTGTGCTTCCAGGAAAATGAGCATCAAACAAAGGCAAAGCATCTATACATATAAACATAAATGCCCTTTTATATTTAATGACTTTAAATATGTTGAGAATTAGAGTGCAGCAATGTGCAATGGGCGCTTTTCCAAACCTTATATTGACAAGCATTAATCCTACATGGAAGTTCAGGTATGTGTTATTGACTGTGTTGGTGAATGGGGAGCTTGTGTGTTAAAGGGCAGTTCCTTGTGCCGTATTTAGATAAGCTTTACTTCAAAGTGCCTGCCATCATCTATCATGCTCTTTGGGTTATCAGGCTGTAAGGGGCTCTAGCTTTGGTCTAAGAGTCTGATTGTCGAGCAGTGTAGTTGTGTGTATATGTGTTGTGTGTAAATATGACACTGTTTTTTCATGGCTATATTTACCCATGCTTCTTTAAAAGTACTTCCTTGAATGTCTGGATACCCCACTCAGAAATCCGACACACATTTACAGGCTGGTGCCTGCATTGCATATGCACACACACCTGCATATGCAAACTCGAGCACACACACTGAATCGCATGCCTAGCTTCTTTTCAGACCCATACAGGGCCCAGTATGAGTGCCAGCCTGTTGCTATACTCCCCTCCACTCCTGTCCATCAGTTTCTTCCCATGGGCCCCCAGTCATACACCAGGGGCCTGGGGCCTGCACTACGCCAGTCCCTCTTCACTCAGCGCAAATGCCAGGATCAGGTTTGGGGGGGGAAGCACATTTTTTGTGTACAGTGGACAGCTGGTACATTCCAGATAAGAGCTGAATTTAAAGTGAGTACAAAGGCAGCAAGCACGGGCTTCCTCTTTGTCTCTCCTTGCCTATTGATGAGTTTCTCAATCAGACCCAAATGGTTTGTTTCTACAAGCATAAACACAATATCATAACAGCACTGGCAGAGAATAGGAGGCATGGTGTCTAGTTCCTGTTCAGACCTGTTAAGTCTTTTCAAGGCTTTCCATGTTAAACCAGATACTGAATGACTAAACGTGATGATGAATTTGAATACAGAGGTTAAAATTCAAGTACACTTGTCAGTAAAGTATTTAATAAGAGCTGTACAATGACAACAATGAATGATGTAAAATTTGGAAAATATGCGAACAGTTGCTTTAACAAAGAACAAAGTTCTGTGGTAAAAACAAACAAAGTATGAAAGCAATTTTCACCAGTGTCAGGCTGTTTCAGCTTTATAGAGCTGTATGATGACCATAGCAGACATTCTATCTTTCAGCAGCTCCTAAATTCCTCCAGGACCCCTGGAGCTTGGTTCAAACACCCCCACCTGACCTACACTTCTTCTGGGGACCCGTGAAACACTTGGTCCCATCGCTCCATGTCATAGGAATCTGTCCGGTCAAACCAAGATGACATTTCAAAATACAGACATTTCAAAATAATTAGTTAAGTTCAAAGCAAAAACATCATTTATTTGCTAGTTTATAACTAACGTAGAAACTTGCACTCAAGAACACATTTTAGCCACATACACAAGTAGGCACACTCACAATGCATAATGCACACACACCAAGCATGTGACATCAAGAATTCACTCTCTCTAAAAAGCCCAATTCCTCCTTGAGTCCCTTTTGAACCAGGTCAAAGCCCCCACCCACAAGCCCCAGCAGAAAGGATGGGAAAACTAATGACTACAATAGAGTGTTTGCATTTTTCTTGGGCCCTGAAAAACACAAAGAACAAGGCCTGTGACAAGCTCCATTATTTGGTTGCTCTGCCAGTAAGGAGACAGCTCCTGCTGGAGAGATGAAAGTGGGGGGTGTGGGATAGGGAGGACAGGAGAATGGAGAGTGTGTGGGTGTGGGTGGGGGGGTTATGTGTGTGGGGTGTCAAGAGGGCCACGGAGATGGCAGGTGATGAGGACGATCCCGCCCTCGCTGCCATAACCCATGTCGCGTGGAGCTACGGGCCCATCAGCACAAAGACAAATTATCGCAGGGGGAATTTCACGGACAGGAAGAATCTGTCACCTAGTGGAACCCTCCCTCTTAGGGACTTCACACAGCCATTATGAGCTTCTTTAAGGAGGGAGAATTCACTGAGAGGCCGGCGTCCAACAACCCCAGTGCCATGATGGATGGGGAGGAGGAGGTGTGGGTCAGAAGTTAGAAGGGAGTTGTTTTGCTTTTACTCTTTCATATTGTCAGAAACATACTCTTAAGATCTATTATGTTTCCTTCTTTTAATAGTTGCTATTATTTATTTCTGAATTTTGCTCAGCAGCCATGGACAAAATATAAAATAATACAAATCACAAGAATGATTGACAAAATGAATAAATAGATCAAATGTTTATTTAAAGTTACTTAATTTGACTTCAATTTCTATGTTTGTGTCTCTCTTTTTTTTTGTTTTTACCTGCAATATCCTAATAGGTAGACATCAACCCTACTATTTAGCTTCTGTTTGCTTTCAAATTCAGTGAAATGACCTCCCTGTCAAGCAGTGAGCATGAGGATGCCTCACTTCTCAGTGCTTCTGTTGCTGGCATGCCGCCTTGCAGAACTTGGACTGTTCCCAGCAAGAGCATGAAGAATCCTGCAATAATAAATAATACCACTCAATTGGGTATTACGTGTACTTAGCGAGTTAGATTTATAAATTAAGGCTTTGTGTTTAATTGGCAACTCCCTGTGAGAGTTAACAGTGTGTTGAATGTGCACTTCATGGATAAACTTAACATTAAGCCTCTAGATACACAGGCAACAGTTGTTGGGAAATGCAGGCAAACACATGATGTCAGGCATTGTAAAGAAAGGCTGTTCCAACAGGAGGGCTGCTCGTGGTGATAAATGTCTTATTTATTCTGGATATTAAAGCACTTATTATGGTGCTTGTACTTTCACCCCAAATGAAAATGTGAGAACAAGAGACCTTTTAACTCCAGCAAGAATTTCCACTCCTATTTCAACATATACATCATCACCAATGACAGGAACAAAGTCAGTCAAAGCTCCAAAGAAAACAAACATGAAATCCAAGCATGTTCAAAGATATTCCACCTGAAATTGTTTTAACAAGCTGGGAAGTCATCTTAATATTTCAGGTAAAATGTTTTTGTCATAAAAAAGTAAAAAGTATATATATCATCTAGAAAAATCACAAACTTACACATGTATATATATATATTTTTGAGAAATATGAAAAAAACATTTCAGCCATATTAACATTAATTCCCTGACAAAATTAATATATATATATATATATATATATATATACACACACACACACACACACAAAACAATTAAAGTGGTTTTGTGTTTAGGGTTTTATTGACAAACACAAACAAACAAAAAATAGTCCATTCATAAACTAAATTCATTCATTGGCAAACTTATGTCTGCTGTATGGGGAAAGAAATCACATTCACCATCAAGACATGCCCCCCTTCCTTCCTCACTGTGTCTGTATCATTCATGAGACCACAACATGTGTAATCATGCTCAATATTTTATAACAGGTTGTAGTACAACAACTTATTCTTATTCAGAGTGTACGCACATGTATCCAAACATCTCACCCAATAATAGGAACAATGGGGCTTTAAGTTGTTCGTGGAAAGAAGCCACATCTATTGTGTTCAAAGATATCATTCCAATTGAACCATTATGACATCGCCTTTTAAATTTGTCTTGGCCAACACAAAAGACCAGTGGCCCTTTAACAAATGTGAAGGGGATTATTCTATTCCTTCAACTTCGAACCCCACAGCCTTTCTACTCTCTTTCACACAGGGGCATGAACTTGGATGGGTCCTGCTTTCCCCCCTGCTGAACACCACATTTTAAACACACAGTCACAATTGGCTGGATTAACCCGCTCCCTGCCCCCTCTGCATGGAGCAATCCTATGGACTCGACAACCCCTACCATGCTAGTAACCAGCAGAGGTGCATGCTAACTGGATCATGTTCTGTGAGAGGAGAAAAAAAAAGAGACAAGTGTCCCTAACTTTTCTCATGTCACTTTCTCTCACAGCCCCCAGTGTGGATGGGTATAGGCCTCACTTAAAAGAGACTCCTTTGAACTGGATTCATGGGCCATTTGCATAAGCAGATTTGGGTGAGGAGAATGGAGGGGTATTGCGGCTGGTCATTAATATGCCAGCTAATTCAGCACATTGTAAGCCCATTGATGCTTCACTAAAGGGCAGTTATCCCATTGCCATTGTTTAGGCCTGAACCAGTCTCAGCAGTTGTTACAAATTACATACTTAATTGATTTAAAATCTGCCATAAACTGCACAATGAGGGGAGATATGGCAATGGTTGGTGACAGAGCAATGCTGAGCGAGATTTTTTTTTTTTTTGACACTAATGTTAATGTCTGTCTAATAAATGAATGGGCTTGCAAACAGCTGGCTCAGTGTTTGTGAGATACACATCATAAGCAGATGCTTTGCCAGTCAACCCTGCTTATTTTACAGCAGCACTAACATAAGCACACATTTCAAACATATTTGCGGACTAAGTTTTAACACATTTGTAAAACGATGCCCGTCGATTGCGTCTTTGACTGCCGGTCTGATTTTCAGCCAAGATACTTTCCAAAGATAACACAGTGCAAGTGATTACTGCGGGGCTGTTTGTGCCGTCATGACTCAGCCACGGTAATGCGCACTCCACATTTTCACACTCAGCACCAATTAGTGGCTGCAACAAAGCCTGACCAAAAATAAACATTGCAGTATTGCATACTTATTACTACAATAAGACGTAATCCCTGGGATATGCTGAACAATATTAGCTTTTCAATTACTCCTCAGAGCCATTGAGCGGCAGTCTATTGAAACAGAGCAACCCCCCAACACACACACACACATACACACACCCACCCTGGCCTCATCAGGCTACTCTAGCATAGTACTTGAGATGTGAGAGTCTTAAACATAGCACCCCACAGCATACACACCAGTGGTGCCTCACTTCTCATCCTGTTTCTTTCCTCATTTATTCTGCTCCCCTCCTCACTGCTCCATCTCTGACTCCCTACTCTCTACTCTGCATTGATGCATAAGATGCAGACAAGTGTGTGATATAGCAGGTTGGGTAGTGAGAGAAAAACACATGATGCAATAGTGTTTTGTAATATGCAAAGCAAATGGTGAGGCAATTGTGATCTTGAGGAGGGTGTTAATGAGCATAGGAATGACAGAAATGGTGACAGTGGCAATAAAAATGACAGCAATTGTGATGAAAGTGGTGATGGAGGACATGGAAGAAGGGGAGGAAGTGGTGCTGTGTGTCTTCCTGAGATGCCCCACCTTTTGTGAGGCCCTGACCCGCTCTTCAGCAGTTGCCATTGTCAGTGAGTCCTTCGAGGGGTTTGTATGCTGTGGGGGCCTCTGTGTATTCTTTCCCCACTCTCTTCAATCTCCTGCCCCTGATAGGGCCACATCAAAGCTGGAGGAGCTGTGCTTTGTGGGGCCTTGGTCCCTTGACTCTCAACATGTGGTTTTGTGGCTCTGGACATCGGCACCTTTTAACCCATTCTGTCGAGATTAGGCATCGCCTTCAATTGAGCATTAGTGAAACTATAGTAACCAATAAGAAGCTTGTCGCTGAATGGAAACTATGTATCTTGTCACAGTGGAGCTGTCGGAACATCACGATCCCAGACAAGTTCCTCGGCAGGATTTTGGCTGCCTCGATGGGGGCCCCTTCTTTTCATGCTGACACCAAGTAAACTCCTTCCACACACACACACACACACGCACACGCACACACACAGACACACATTTTTGCCACCGAGGCACTGTAATGGTAATTTATATTCAACACAAAGAGGGGAAAAACATTGTTTTCCAGAGGGCACAAGCATTTAATTATCTCCGTTTTTTTCATGTCTTGCCTACAACAGTGAGTGAGAAAATTGGACCAAAATGAATAACCAACAACAGTTTAAGAACGGGGAGGGGAAAAATCGCTGCACACGATGACTAAGGGTGTAGGGTTTGGAAGCTTGGGAAATAAACAGGAACTAATGGAGTGGGTCTCTGTTGCAGTCTTGGCTGGAACAGGGCTGGTCCTGGGGAGAGAGGAAGGGCAGGCGCAGGGCCAGGCAATGTCGTCGGCCCCCAGCTTCATTAAGAGGTGCAAACACAACTCCACAGTACTCAGGCCTACGGCTCCATCAGTCAGATCCTGGCCTTAGCCTGGGCTTAACATGAGCTAAAGACTCCAGACATCACACACTCATTAAAGCCAAGCTCCTGGAGCAACTGTCACTGGCTAGCAGCTCTCCGGCAACTGCTCTCTCCAGATTCCTGTTGAGGGGAATCTTCACACATCCCCAGGTCGGCTCCCTCTGCTCCAGCACCAGTCAACAGCTTGGATTAGTGAGGTTACTATAGTCAAAACATTTATTCACTGAACAAAGCCAGTCTGCCCTTTGCTGGCTTGAATAATAGTGATAAGAAGCATGATCCTCATAGTTTTCAGATAGCTCAAACTACTCACTGACAGCTCAATCTGTCCGTGTGTACATGATGCGATGTACAGTCGCACACAAACTAGATAGTAACTCTGCAAAGCCATGCTAATGCCATCAAATATACACATCATAGCGTTGACACTTGGCTGGTGCTTTTTGTCTATCCGTTTTGTTATAAAGCCCCAGTTACAGTGTTCAATTGATGCTGCTCAATCGACACAAGTCTCACACTGGCTCAGGCAGAGCAGAGAGAATCAGCATGAGGGTGGATTGATTTCTGGCTGGGTGCGGACAGTGAGCGAGGGACAGTGGGCCTCCAGACAGAAGCTTGGCTGGACTCTGTGAAGACTGGAGCCTTCTGTGAGGTTGCCTGCCCCGCCACATGGAGTGCTCCAACAGTGACCCTGCGCAAACTGGCAACTGCCAACCGTCTGCTTCCGTCTGCTTGGCATATTTGGCCATTTAGTGGGCGCTTGTGAAGATCAAATGGGTTAAGATCACCCCTCTTAGTGAGCGGGGAAAAAAGAACATCAAAAAGGTGTAAATTTCACTTCCCCACTTTTGATTAAGTCAAGCATGAAAAGAAATGTAATACTCTCAAGTGGCAAGGGTTTACACTATTGATGCTGTTACTTCTGCTTCAGGAGGCCCAATCAGCCGACAGGGAGCTGAGTAAACTCGCCCTGAGTTTTAGGGGAGGCCAGATGGAGGGCTTTTGCTGTGCCTGAAAAGACAGCTTAAGAGCTCGCCTCCTCAATCCCACTCAATACTGACTGTGTGAAATCCTGGCCCTGGCTAACCCCCCAACCCACCCGCCTTCTCCAAAGCTGGTGGCTACCACCATATGGGCTTGTTTAAAAACTCCCACAGGCTGGTACAAAGCACAACAACACAGTTTTCATATCAAGTACTCTCTCAAAGAGGCCCCCCTTCCGACTCCTTCCCTTCCGATTCCAAAGGCTGTCACGGGTTCTGCTCTGATTAATAGTTGGTGTTGGCCGTCTGTTTTGGCAGATCATTTTGTGCGATGATTAATATGAATTTACCAGCTCAATCCAGATTTCATATGTTACAAAAAGAATTGCTGATTGACTGATTGTTTGCCTTTTCACCTGCAAAAACTACACTGCCAAATATTAGTGGGGTGACCCTCCAGAGTAACATTGCACCTCCTTGCTATGCTTTGTTGCGACAGCCTTGCACAAAGCAAAAGTGAAGTAGAGCAGTGCCCCTGGTCGTATGTGGTGGACAGCAGAATGGAATGGCTTTTGTAAAGACTTAATAGAATCTTTAACCGTCCCAACAATCCACTCCCATGGAGTTGCATTAAGTAGATATTGTAAAGGGAAAATGACCTAAATAGCTCAACATCAACCTCATTAGGCATGCAGGCAGGGCCTGGGCCATTTCATGGTGGAAGCTATTGTCAAGGCTCACCCCAGGTAAGCATTAAATTGCAAATGATACCCTGAAAGGCAGAGAGGAGAGGGTAGAGAGGGAGAGAGAGTGAATATAGCAAACACAGAGAAAATGGTTCTCAGGACAACAGAGAATGAAAAGGCGGTCGGAGGAGCTGCTCTGACCGTAAAAAATCCAATACATCACAGCTTTTGGGGAGCAAATTCCACTCGTCTCCTAAGTGTCTTATTTGTAAGCAATGCTGAGCGCAGGCCTGTGTAGAGGGACAGAGAAAAAAAATAGAGAGGGAGCAAAAGAGAGAACCTAATGACAGACTGATAGCAATTACTTGTGCCCGTCAACGGCTCTTCTCCCTCCCAGCATTCCAGGGGAAAATTAGACGAGTGGGAAAAATAAGGCAGAAGAAAAGGATAGAGGGGTTGAAAACAGTTTAGATTGAGTCTGAAGAAGTAGTCTCTGTAGTCTCTCTACGCTGTCACAAACTTTTCAGCAAAGTCTATCTCTCAGCAAATCAATAGCCACATCCTCTGCACCAAATAATCTTCACCTAATGACCTCTTGGATCAACATGTTAATAAAGGGGTCTCTGAAGAATAGTTTGCAACTGCAAAGTGCTCTTGTGAGTGACAATAAAAGATGCTCAGAAACGGGAGGTGTGCTCCCTGGCGGAACTGCTTTCTGTCACCCTTCCTGGTGAGAAATTGTACCTTTGCATATTCCTTGTCACTGGTGGCATAAGTGAAAGGACCCCTGAGAACAGTGTTAGTCACTGCTTGCCTTGTGGAGTGAAGTAAATTAAAGCAGGGATTAGGGCAAGCGAAATTGTGGATGACAAGCAAGGCGGTGGCAGCCACATCAAGCGCTCTTTAGGCCCATATGTCTTCATGAAGTGCCGCAGTAGGGGCCACCAATGAGCCCACTGCACAGCAGTTTAGTTTATTCAAGCTGAAATAGACAAACGCTCCTCCTCTCTCAGCCTCAGCCTATCTATCTTTAAACCATCTGACCAACACACACTCCTACAGTTCAATGTAAATGTATATATGTGGCATGCTTATATGCCAGAATGGAGAAATAACATACAAGTTTCATAATGTGCTGGACAACTGAATGGACTCAACTCATCAATCAGTCATTAAATCAATGAAAATTAAGCAAAGAAAATAAAATATAAGATGATTAAAACAAATGACAGTTTCCAAATAACCTTAATGCAAAAATATGTTGTTATATTATCTTCGATAGTAACCAAATCGCTGTTTTGTCATCTTTTTCTGGATGAGACTTTAACACTCAGCTTTATTATCTACTCATTTTTATGGTCTAGGTGTGTGAAATTGTATCTTAAAACAAACAATAAACCAAAACTAATTTAACACATAAAGTTGTGAGGAAGCTAAGAGAATATTTTGACACTAGTTAATCCTTATTCTCCATGGAGAAACAATCTCTGACCTCAATCTGCTACCAGAAACAGTGTGGAGTATACCTCCCTTTAGGGCTAAAAATATGTGTGTATCTGTGTGTGCTTTAGATGTGGAATTACCATGCAATTACAATATAATGACACACATTAATCGTTTGAGTTTCTCTAGCACAACTGCGGGACCTTGTTGGATGCATTAATTAGCGAGCTCCTCATGTTGTGGCCCGGCAATTGTTAACATTTGAAAAAGGCTCTCCAGCCACTATGCTCCCGCAGATAAATATCCTCTGGCTAGTAGATGAAAATATCAAAAACAACTGTGACCGCGTATGAAAGAGAACGTGACGACACCAGCCGTGCAGGAGGCAATAGTGAGCATGCTGGGAAATCCAGAGGCATTCAAAATGTGTGTGTGCACTCAGGTTGTATCAAGCTTGTGTTGATTGTGCACACGTTTACTTAGTCGGAAAACCCTCAGTGCCACATTGTTCATTTGCACAGTGGGCCCTGTCAGCCTTCCAGGCTACAAAGGTGATGCTTGCACTTTCCAAACAATAATTACTACAGTTTGTGATGTGTTATCAGCAAAACACCTGACTTATACCTGTATATTTCTATTATAATAATATATAAGACATGTAATGCATAAAGGAATTATTTTAATACTCATGAATGCCCTTGTTTACATCTCCCCTTAATGATTCTTATTGGATTATGTTAACTCTCCTTCTCATCTTGTATGCAGGCACAGTGTTAAATCTATGAGAGAGCTCAGTGGGAAGCAGCCAGTGGGTGCTCTAATGAAAGTCACTCTGCTGCCCTACAGAGAGGTCAAGCTTTTACACCTGGCCATAACCACATGGGGCCACACTGCATGCATGGCCTTGGAAATGACTGTCAGATAAGGAACTGCATAATTTAGATGCAGGGATCACACCAGCAGCAAAGTAAGAGGAAAGCGACAACAGAGAAAGTCAGGAATAAACTTTATTTAAGCAGAATTTCTCATGGATTTATACTTTAACTACTTAAGCAGCTGAAGTAAAGTTAGGGTCAAAGAATGTTGCAAATAATTCTTAGATTCAACCATCAGAATAATCA
Source organism: Larimichthys crocea (assembly GCF_000972845.2). Taxonomy (NCBI): domain Eukaryota; kingdom Metazoa; phylum Chordata; class Actinopteri; family Sciaenidae; genus Larimichthys; species Larimichthys crocea. The sequence continues at coordinate 21,814,299 of NC_040018.1, read as the reverse complement.
AATATTGGGGTAAACTGAAGTGTTGCAGATAAACTGTCAATCAAATCAAAGTGCATAAAACTAACTTTTACGTTGTTTTAGACATTGACATAATGCTTTTTTCGTTTGACAACCCCTTTGTGACAACCTTACATTTCTGTCATATCCCATATATATTTTAAGTGATTTCACCATATATTATCTTTCACCAACTCTGATCAATTTTGCCATGCTTTTACATACCTGTGTGATAATACCGAATGATGGTAATGTATGTGTGTGTATGTGTGTATTGCCACAGTCACACCAGAGGATGGCAGAGTGGTTGACGAGACTTGGCTTGACTGTGGCTGCTTTGGATGCAGGGGAGGGCTTAAACAGTGAGCTTTGGGCCCCATTAAGCACTACAAAGCCTGCTTATTTTCTCAATTCCACACCTCCTTTTAAATCATCCTGCATTCTATGAACTGTAAGAAAGAAAAGCAGAGGCAGATAAATCCAACTCCGAGTGGCATCTGGCATCACATTTCAAAGGTAACTCAAAACATACCCCAAAGATGTTAGTGACAGTTTTGACACTAATTCTGAGAACCTAATAAATAGGGGCGTATATATACATTTAAGAAAAATCCTTCCTTTCCATTCAGATGATCACATTGGACAACCATGCAGGAGCAATGGACAGGTATAATGACAATCACAGGATATTTTTCTGGGGAATCTATTGAAGCAGCATGGCTAAGGACAAACAGGTCCTTTAAAATGTGTGTCACACAAAGAAAAGTTCACTGACTACATGGAACCTTCCAGCAGTGCACAGATCTATAGGCTGCTAACTCGTGTTTCCAGTAGCATACATCCGTCCATCTGGCTGCCGTGTCCAGGTCTCTGGCCCCCACAAGCAGTCTGTGCAGCTAGACTCCACGCATGGTCTGATCCTCTTGGCAGCCTACGATGCAGCACGCTAATGAAGAGGTAATGAGCCAGCAGATCCCTGCGATCTGCACGGGGGCCACAGTGCAAAAGTTTACGTTCCCAGGACATGGAGGGAGAGCATGCCGAACAAGCTGCAGGATGAAAGCTGGGCCTGAGTCGGCCGCATAGATCTACAGCCACAGAGGGGATTACAGACACCTACTTCCAGCTTAGACTGGAGTTTTTGAAGTTTGGGCATAGGAGGGGAGGGATCCCTTTGGCAGAGTCCTGTTTGATTCTGGTGGGAGTCCGTCTCTAATCCCCCCTTCCCGTTCTCACCTTCTGCCTGATCCACTGCAGCCTCTCATCCCCGTGGTCCAGGATCATTATCCACCTTGGCCAAGGGGGCTCCCCCTCATTAATTTCCCTAAGCAGATTACAGAGTGTGCGTTTGTTGTTGTTGTTTGAGCCATCTGATTTGCCTAAGCCCTTTGTTTTTTCATCTGGTTTACACTTTAATGCCCCCCGAATGAGTTTCAATGACGGGGGGGATCAACCTGACCCACTGGCAATGCAGCAGAGAACTTAAGAGAAGCGAGGCTAGCCCGAGGGGGTGGATGAAGGGAGGAGCATATCACACTTCTCTCCACTGCAGATTTAGATGTTCAGAAGGAGGAGACAAGCGTTGATTTAACCTCAACTCATCTCCTCCGAGTGGAGCTAAAGACTAAATGGGAGACTGGATCACTGGCTGCATTCAGTAGACCAATAAGGACCACAGGCCCACTGCTAGCATCTCTGGGCTACAAATGGCACAGCTGCGGGGCCAAACCGGACCTAGCTGTCTCCCCACAGCCAAATACCCCTCTGAAAAATGAACCCTCAGAGTGATGTGGTCAGTTGGCAGGCCATGCAAGCGCCTCTCTGAATTTGGGGACGTTTGTACAATCCAAAACTGGAGGGGAATTAGTTTGCAATGACCGCTTGGTCGCTCTGGTCGCTCCATCTTCTCCGTGTGACATCTCATTAGTAAGATGAACGTAACCTGACCTGGGTCCAACAGCACTTGGCAGTCCAGTATGCTCTCCCGTCTGACACACCTCTCACACATCATTATCAGCTATTAGCCACAGTGAGCTGAACATTACGTAATTAATCCAGCTTTTCATAAGCAAAGAAGGTGGAATGATGCATTCAGAGGCACAGGCATGCCTGAGATGATGTTTTTATAGTATGCCATCTTTCAGCTTTTTGGACATGAACTTGCTTAGATTTGTCCAATCTACTCTTAATTTCATTATTGATCATAATTTAAATCTATCTTTATATGAAAACATAACCATTTAAAGTATTTTAGAACTGTGAGAGATACAATTCTGGCCATCTTTTTGTTTGTTATGACAAAATAAGTTGAATTTTTTTGTCCAAAACCACAGTTTACAGCTACAAAGGCACAGCTACAAACGAGCAAGGGTAGAAAAGGGCAAGGTAAACACACAATAACAATCCACCAACAATCACACAGGCATCCCGCCCAACCCCCATCCAGAATCTACCTGGTTCCTATCTGCAGCAAACAATTCCATACAATTAATCTGACAAAGCCAAATGTAATTGATTGATAAGGGGCAGAAGGGCCAGCACTAACCTTCCTGGGCTGCATTTGTCTGGGAGCACAGACGGACAGTGCAGATGTCATCAGGCCCATCAACGGGCCAGACTTTATCAGGCCCTGGGATCGAAATATAGTCCTTTTGGAGTATGGCCAGCATCACCCAGAGAGGGAGAGCGGTGAAAAGGTAGAGCTAATGGGACACTCTTGTACACCTCATCTCCATCTAGATCTAAGAGGCCGGGCCCATGCGCTCTTTAAGGTCACAACTGACTCTACATTTGTCCCTTTTTCAAAAGATTGTCCTTTGACACACTGGATAGCCAGAAGATTTGCTAGTAACATGATGGATGTGTGATTTTTTTTTCACTAATCTTTTCCCAAATAGAATTTTTTCATTAGCCGCAAAAGCACTTCGTGAACCAGACAATGGTTTTGACTAGAATTCCTGAGTAAGAATGATGAAAGATGTTTGTTGAATAAACACAGCCTTGTTTAACCTACAATGATGTCCACAGTTCAGCGCTGATCCGCACCTGGAAAATGTTGTGGCCTGTTTTCTCCTGGCCTGCAATCATAGAATGGCTGTCTGTGTATATCTTTTCATTGTAGGGTCAAACTATCATACTGAATCACGCAGAGGCTGTTCCCTAAACGGCAACAGAACCTAGGTATTTGGTCTTGGTTTAGACTAGCACATAAAAGACACAATAACATGGGAATAAACTGTTATTTATGCACGCACAAGCAAAGTATTTGTATATGGCTGCCACTTTCCGTAATTGACCGTCTGCAGCTGACTCTGCATTGACCACATCCTCACTTCGTGCAGTCTTGTTTGCTAACTCTGAGTTGTCTGTGTGAGTAATGTGCATTGTTGTCACTGATCTAGAACACAGACAAAACATTTGTTTAGATTTTATATACCTAGGAGAGGTTTTTACAATATAAATGAGCAAAACTCAAAAACTTAATCTTAACTCATTGGGTGTCATATTCAACCATTTAATATTAATTTCCACATGACAGTACAAAAACATTTTTTCCCAGTGCTGTTTTGTTTCTTTTGTTTTAGTATTTAATTTGACTAGCATTAGAAATGTTGTGACCATTTTAGTTCTTGTTTTAAGAAAATTAGATTTTGGGATTCCATACCAGACAGAATGAGAGTACAGTTAGTAGTTCAAGCATTTGTGGTGATGGACAAGGCACCAGGCCTTATGATTTGTGGTTGGCCAAGTGAAGAGAGTTGACTCACTATTTTCAACCACGAAGTAAATGGAGACTTTCAGTTGACACTTGGAGAATGCAAGTCAGTTGTGTCCAAATGTGAAACACAGAAAGCTGCATGTAGATTAAGAAAAGAAAAAGACACCAACTTTAACTGGAAAAATACATTTTAAATCATTTTTATATCACACATTCAAATATTAAGACATTCGATTTAACTTCTATGCTTGACAATTTTACAACTTGGCCTCTCTGACCTTTAGAACATAACTTTTGTAACACTTTGGTCTATGTAGAGTCTCTCTCTCTCGGCTCTCTTACCTTGGCAATCTCCTTTTTCACTAACTGGTTCCACATCTGGAAGAGTGCTGGCCTTGATGAACAGCCTGCTGTGAGCATTTACTACCCATGACTTGCAGGGGATTATCTACCTAAATTTCTGGGGTTGGCTATAACTTGCCCTCAATTTCTCACTGGATACAGTCAGCTACATCCACTGAGCTATAATTTACATTTCTGCTGAGATTCTGTGTACTATATGGTAACATGACCATTTTGTCTGAACTTGTCTAAACTGAACTTTAACGCTAAACTAAATGTTTGTATACTACTTTTAATTTATGGTTGCATAGCAAATCACAAGCCATATGTGTATGTGTCTATTTGATTCTGTATATTTCCACCTGCTACTCCCAGGCCTTCTGGGGCCCCTGTACGATGTGGGCAGCAAGTTCTGCAGGATACAAGGCCAAGCCAGTAGAAATCTTTCTCCGATGTTAAGCTAGAGAGGAGAGACACAGACAGAAGGTGGAGATGGAGAGGGAGGGTGAGGCCCACAACCACACTGGGCTTCAGTGACAGAGGGAAGCTCCAGGCGGTAGCATGGGCTCCCTAACGGCCTCACCCCACTGATCCCACAAATTCGGTAAACTTCATGGAAATTTAATAAGTGCCGCTGCTTTGTGTTCACCCACAGAGCCCAGGCCTGGTGCTGGGAGGCACATGTGTGATGGTTTACCCGCAGACACTCGCCAGCCAGCAGACAGAGGAGAGTCGCTCTTAGTGCTGTGGCTCTATGAGCCAGAGAAGGAGCTGTGACCCCAGGGGCCGTGGTGCTTCAGCCAATATAGACTCTGTACGTCCTAAGGGGGAATAATATGTGGGGCTGGCCCGGGCCTGTTTCATTTCCCCTCCCCTCTCTCTCTCTCTTTCCCTCCCTTCAAAGACCCTGCTCAGCTGCTCCTGCCAGGCTACAGAGCTCTTTGAGTTAAAAGGACAGCGATTCTCATTTGAAATTGCTGCCTTTGCTCCCTCGTCTCTCCTTTTTCATGGGCTGGCTTCTGCTGGCTACACCACACTGAGCAGTGCTTTGCCATGACAACTAAATAGGCCCCCTAATACCACTTCATAAAGCCAAGGAGTATCCTCCAGGCAAGGAGCTGTAAATTAAAGACATAAATGTTGCCTTCATGGATAGCGCAAAGAGTGAACCTTCCACTAAAATGACAGGAGTAGCTTAACAGTTCAGGCTAAATGATACCTTAACCAGGCATAATTTATAGGCATGTCCTACGGTGAGAAATAAATGGATCTCCTGGTTATGAGGACTGTGAACAGAGAACATGTTGCTCGGTGCATGTGCTCTCATTTGTGTGTGTGTGCCTGTATGTCAGTGAGGGTTTATTAACAAGTGTGGCTAAGCATATTAGCTGTTGGGTGAAAGTAGAGGAAAGAGATGAAATTTATTTTTTTATTTGCCCACCATGTGATATAGTCTATAGTCATGCAGCAGGTAGACATGAAAGAAGAATGCATTTCATTTCCAACTGTCATCACTCAGCCCTGTCCATCACGGCAACATAAACAGTTCTTGTCAGTCTCATAAACAGTTCAGCTGTCCCCCCAACGGTTTACCTTGTCATTGTTCATTTTCTTAGAGAGAGAATCCCACAAGAATGACAGATGAGGAGGAGAAGAAAAAAGAAAACATGAAAAGGGATTTCTTATGGCTTTCCCAAACACAGAGAACAAAAAAAAGATGTTATTCTGCCGTTTATTTAGTCTCACTCCCTTACCAGTCGACAGACAACAATGAACAAGTGCAGGCACCTATTGCAGGGAGATGACAAGAGATGAAGATGAGTGAAGGAGCAGTCTGAGAGATAAGAGCTTTCCTTCACTCTGCTTCTCTGTCCTTCTTTCTGTCTGTCTGTACCTCTCCCTCTCTTTCTTTCCTTGCTGCCTATGATGATGTGACAAGGCTGCTAAGCAGATATATGCACCCATCATTTACGCACCAGGCTGTCTGTAACAGAACAATTCCTCAATTCATTTTTCACATCATTGTTTCCCCCTTTTTAGCGTGTCATGGGGGTCTTGCGTAGTGGGTGTTGTGACGGCGGGGGTGAGATAGGAGGGCAGACAGGCGCAAAGTGGAAGGATGCTGGGCTTCTCCAAGGGGATGTTTGGCTTTGTAATTTCACCCTTGAAATTCGTGATTACAAACGGGACAACTTTTTTAATTTTCTCTTTTGTCTGGATTCAGCTGGCTGACAGTCTGCCCCAGCAGCCAGGCCTTTTAATCAATCACCTAGATAATCAAATGTCACTGGCTATCTGCTCCATGTAATTACTTTTGCAATTAAAAATCAATCTCCAGTCACCCCGTCTAATTAGAGGGATGGGCATATCTTCATCTAGATTGATTTTATAATACATATTGACTTCAAATGCCATAACATCGCCATATTCCCTCATTTTCATGCTGTGGAGCATCAAAACAAAATGCCAGGGATTATGAGGAGGTGTAGCGAGAGGTTGTTCTGATTCTGCGTACCAGGAAAAGGTCCCCAGTCTAGGAAAGGTTCACCTTGCTTGCTTGTCTGTAATGACAACACTCATCCTTTCTGCTCCCATTGGAAGAGGGAGGAGGGACAAATGGAGGTCCAATAATCTACATGACAAGTTACAGCCAGTAAAAAACAAAACATTTTTTTTTTATTTTCTCGAGCATAAGGCTGTACTGTAGGGTAAAAATAGACACTTCTCCACAATCAAATCTGTTGCCATTCTAATAACGATGTAGAGGGACAGAGTAGAACATTGGCTTCTAATACAATATTGACATCTTAACACATGTTATCTGAGGAATCTAACTTAGCTCCAGAGGTGTCTCCGGAGGTGGCTCTTCATGCCATACATCATGACATGCAGGCAGCCTGTTATGGCAGATATAAACAAATAAAACTCCACCAGAGACTGCTTGTTCATGACTCTCTCTCTGCTTTTAGCAGATTTGTTCCCAGGGAAACAGACAGATGTGTCCATCTGGAAGACATCATAATGGCCTGTATGCCCACCGTTGGGGACAGGCGTGTGACAAGCGTGTGTGCACGATGCCCTACTGTGTGTCTTTCTGTCTCACATCTCCACCTCGTTGCCTTCAGGGAGACTTACAGCACTGACAGGTCCAATAATGAAGCTTTCCAATGTAGGCTTATTTAGACTACTCTACGCCCCCTCCCCCCCAACACACACACACACACACACACACACACACACACACACACACACACACACACACACACACACACACACACACATACAAGCATGCATGCACACAAACAGAAACACATATGCAGAAACATACACACAGGCAGGCACAGCCTCAGGGAAAGTGCCACTCATACACACAGCCAAAGAGTGGAGCCTACAGGGAGACATGAAGCTCAAGGACCAGCTGTGTGCAGAACCTTGAGAACCACAGAATGCAAATAACAGTGGAAAAAGGCTGCCACAGGCTTGTAATACAAATATGTACACAGCTAAGTGCTTAACTATATTGAGGTCTTTTTCAGCTGATTGAAGCTACTTCTCCTGTGTGATGACACTGGTTATAATAGATGGCTTCTCCTGTATGATGTCCATAATTGATTAATTCTGTCCATAAGACATGTGATGAGGACTGTCCTTCTTCCCCTTGGCTGATAATAGAGAGTTCTAGAGTCTTTATTTCCCATCCAGTCTGGTGCAGTGATTAAAGAAGAGATCAAATCTCCCATAGGGAGGGAGTGAATGAGGGACGGATGGATGGAAAAAGAGATTGAAGAGCAGAAGACGTTATTTAACCCAACATCACAAACAGAGTTGGCAGCACTGTACCTTTCTATTACGCACTAAAGAGTAAAGAAAGGGCATGTATCTTGCAAGCTTCCCTGGCCCCATGTGGTGCAGGAGGTGTGATTGGCTTGCATTAGCCCAGTGCTGCCTGGGCCTTCTCCCAGTGAGACCAGTAATAAGGGCAGCACTTATCATGTGTTGCCTCCAGCCACCACCACTACTACAGTAGCAGGCAGAGAGAACGGGGAGAGAAGGGCCCACCACAGTAGAGAAGTAATTAATCACCATGGAGTGGGAGCTGTCAAATCCCCAGGTCTTTTGAACTGATAATGCTGCCCACCACAATTTAGCCTGATGGAGATGAGATTTTCTTTTCACCTCTGGCTAAAAAGAGCCAAATAAAGTGGGAAAAAAAGAAAAAGGAAAGGGGGGAGGGATGCGAAGCAGCAAATATATTTTTTGAACAACAGCGGCCAGTGGTGTACTTAATGATTGCCTTGCTCCTCTTAAACCTGACGTCCTTATCAAGTCTAAGTGTCCCGATCAATACATTTCCTCTCCGGCATTCCTGAAATAGCTCACACATCAACTCTCTCCATGCAGCAACCCCCCCTTTCTCTCTCTGTTACAGCACCATCTGTTATTATAGCCTGATCACTGAGTGTCTCTGTCAGTCAGACATATGAACAAGTCAATATTTGTTCTGATACAAAAGTTATGCTTATTGTTATGCACTTTTAACCTTAATGCTGGTGCACAAGGCCTGATTTGTCAGTTTACTGGTGCATTTAACAGCTGGGGACGTCAATAATAACTGTCACACTGCATTCTTTAACAGAGAAAGTCCATACAGTATCAAATTATGAGTTTTATTTGTGTTGTGAGCACCAGCTTTGTGCAATGAGTAAATAAAATACACAAATAAATGATTATTGTAAGCAGCTTTTGCGTCAAGCTCATTTTAATAGAATGTATCAATTTGGTTTGGTTTCTGATGGAAAGAGGGTAAAGTCAGTCAAAGTGAGACTAATTACTAAAACATCAATGTAGAAAAAGTCAAATAAAATCATGGGGCGTATTTGAAAATTATAGTCCTGTAATGACTGATTGGTGTGCAGTCACACACATGGTACCAAAATGGATGAAACCAGCAGTCTAAATATGGAATTTCACCAACAGAATGTCTTGGTGTTTGATGTGCATCCCTTGTTTGTTTTAGCTTTAACACTGCTATTCCCATGGTCAAAGTGCTCTCTGTGTGCCAGAGTTCATGACCTCTGATGGTGTGTTTTGTGACGCTGGATGGAGGCGCTAAGCACTGGCTTTAGTAAAGGGCTGGTGTGACTCTGGATCTGCCTCATAGCCAGACAGCGGAATGTTTTCTTACACTCTTTTAAAAGCACATTTCCGAGCAGGTTTATTAGCGGATTGGGTGTCAGGAACAAATAAGCATGATGGCTCTCCAGAATCCACACTTGATAAGCGAAGTGAGGCAGCCACAAATAGAGGAAGGAGCTGCCATCCAGTGAAGGCAGAGATGAAAGAGAGACAGCTGCCCTGGACGGGTCTGGGTCCTTATCGGGCTGGCTGGGTCCTGTGTCAGACTAGGACTATTATAAGTGGACCACGCTGTGTGGAAAGTTCAAAGTCCTCCTTCTCCTTTTTCTTTATCCTCTCTCACCTATGCATCTGTGAGTGGATAATGCAATCAAGAACCACTCAGTCTCTTTACAGTGAAGTGAACATGACCAAGGAATATGCAACGGCATGCCTCAAATGACAGCATTCAATAATACCAACAATTTCCTTATTTATTCAGTGTGTATTGTATGATATACAGGGTACAACGCCCTGCATTACATGTGCTTTAAGTCTGACGGATCATGTAAATGAGATGTGAGCATTAACTACAACAGATTTCTCTTAAGTTAGCAATGTAGCTATTTTTCCCCTGGTAAATAAGGTAAAATAAGCACTGTTTTTTCTGAAGTACAAAGAAGTAAAAGGGAAGAACGCAGCAATTCCGAACTTCTTCAGTATATATATTTTTTTCTATTCAAGAGCAAAAGAATTGCTGTCTTAAAAGACATTAATGTTCTTTTCCCCCTCTGCAGCAAAATTAGCATGTCAACATGATGATCTTATTGACACTGAAGGTATTTTTACCTTTTGTCCTGACTTCACACTCTTTGGAGGTAGAACATTCGCCGATGGAGAACAGGTTTCCTTTTTATTGCTGTGACATATAGTCAATACTCAATATAGTTCTTGACACCCTGAGGCACAATAGCAGTCACTTGTGTATAAAGAGTGTCAGCGAGTTATTTTGACCCCCTACTGTAATCATGACCTTTCCAATAACACGACTCCCCCACAGAGTCTCATTCCCTAAAGGCTCTTCCAACTAAGGGCTAAACTGCATTACCCCCAGCCAGCATTCACAGCTCAGCAGCTTCTAAACAAGCTACTGTTGACACACACTGAAGCACACATCCACAAATCTATGGATGCGATGGGCAAGGACAATGAACGCCTGAGCAACCCACACACGCACACATACATGCGTGCAGTCACACAAACCAGAAAAAGACATAGACACACATATACGTGTACAGAAAGGCTTGCATATTTAGCTCAAGGGAACATAACATGTAACCAGCGATATCATGCATAAATGAAAGGGAAAATGATATGGCATGCATTTCATTCTTTTGTAAGATTGCGTCCCCAGGTCATTGACTAAATAATTAGGCGATTGAAGTGACAGATTAAAGGCAGATTGGAAGTGACTGTGAAAGCAGGATAATGTTTCTCTAATCAGCTTGGTCGGAGAAATGCAGATTGTGAAATTTTCCAGCTACTTCCTTAGAAAAATGCATTTCACTTCTGATTAGGGATGATTAGTGTGTTGGCGGAGGAGGAGGGGGGTCAGGGCCTTATGCTCCTGGGTTCCTGAGGCCAGAGAGAGAGAGAGAGCGAGAGAGAGAGCGAGCGAGAGAGAGGCAGGAAGTGAGCATGGTTTGGAGGGGTGGGGGGGAGTGCCAGCATACATAAGCAGAGAGCAAAGCCTCAGAGAATGACTGGAAATGATAGAGCTGGAAATAGTTAGAGAATATACACAAAAAAAAAGAAAACTCCTCCCGATTTAAAGAGTATGATTTAGGAGTAGATAAGCTTTTGAAAGAGGAGAAGATCACATTAGAGGAAGCACAAGATTTTTCTCCCATGAGGCAGGAAATGGTTATCACAATGTTTCAACTGGTGTATCATTTATTCACCGGGCCATGACAAATACGACAGATACACTGGCTAAAGAGTGGCTAAAGTGACCAGGTAAACTCTTCCCCTGTTATGCCAAGGTAATAGTTTCTGAGCAAAACCATTACAGAAGGTTAAATGTAGAACAGATGTAAAGTATAAAATACAACATGATCAAAGCTAAGGTACTCAAGACAGATACGCCAGCAAATGATGATGAATGGCTCTCAGCAGAATTGTAAGCTGCACACAAATGTAGCGAACTGCAAAGGTTGAAGTGGGGTTGGGGGACAGAGAGAAAGGGGAACGGACACCAGGGAGCAAAAACAGTGTCCAAACTCATCGGGATGATCCTCTGCAGAAGGCCCCCACGATTAAGTTCCTACAGCAGGAATCACAGTTTGGACAATGTGTAATTGATTTCCCCAAAGGCTCAGAGAGCACCCTTAGTGATCCCTGGGATAGCCTCGCCTGTGAAAGTTTGCTTTTCTCCCAGGCTTGCGGCCACAACTGCATGACATCATCACCTAGCACACATTTTTACTTTTATCTCTGAAAGATATATTATCCATGTGCTGGGCTCTGCTAGTGGAGATCAAAGGCAGCACTCTGTTCAGGCACCATATTAAAGTGAAACATGATTTTGCTACAGAAAAATAATCTGTTTATTTCAAGATAGATTCTGTTACATACCTGGCTTGCACAGGCATACGCAATTCAACTTGACTCGGGTGCTTTTCCACCATGAATTACTATTGTTATCCTTTCCAGGTGATGAAATGAAGAAAGGAAGACAACACATGTTTGCTATAATAACATGTGGACTGTTGGTAATAGCACAAAATTATTATTAACATTTACATTTATTATCATAATTTGAAAAAAATACCTATACACATGCATTTTCTTCAATTACAATCATTGAACATAAATTCTACAGAATATCAGAAGTACATAGATACAGACACACACACACACACACACACACACACACACACACACACACACACACACACTGCAGACATTCACATCCTCTTTAATCTCTTGATGCTCTGTCCAGGATGATCACTGGCTGGTGTGAAGCGTCACGCTCAGAGGGAAACCAGACAGAGGGACACATGTTTGTGCACTCCTAAATGAAGTGTGACCATTGTGCACCTCTGAAGCAGGGGCTGGGCTGGGGGCTATTATGGGGCCTGACAGCAGGGGGGCGCTGTGATAATTTGATGTGAACTGGGTTGATAAATCACTGTGTTGTTACCTTGGCTTTAGTATCTGTTTATGTCTCTACAAATTGAAACCCCACTGGCACAGGACTGAGGTAGAGCCACACTCTGGCCCCCAACGATTAGTTCAAGGTGGGGAGAGTTTAGATGGCTGGCCCCTATTGGCCATCTGCCTCTTGCTGTTTTGTCTCTCCCTGCTGAGGGAGAAAGCCATGGACATGTGTAAGCAATAAAGCCAAAGGTCTGCCTTCCACCACAGCCTGAGTGAAAGGAATGCAGAACCAAACTATAAAATAATAATGGGCACTGGGGCAGGGAAGAGCCTAGGGAGGGCAGAGAGCGGTGGAGAGGGGGGCATCAGAGACAGACACATCTGCAAGGGAGGTGGTGGTTGTAGATTGGGAGAGAGGGAGGGGGGCGGGAGGGTGTTAAGGTGGGGTGGGGTCCTGAAGCAGAGCCCTCCACTGACCCTTGGACGTGCTGTTAAAGGCAGAGCGTAGCAAGCAGCCCAGGCTGGCACCACATCAAAAGGCTGACAGATGAAGGGCAAAGGTCAGTTTGACCTGGGCGCTAAGCTGCTGCTAAGCCTCTTAAAGCCAGAGAAGAGGTGCAGTAACAGGGAGAGAGAGAGAGAGAGGCGGAGAGAGTCGGGAGAGACTGAGAAGGAAGGAAGGGAGTAAGTGAGGCTAAGAGCAAGGAATATCATTCACAACTCCCTCCTCCTCTGTGAAAATCAAAGGAATGATAAAAAAGCCAGTCATGTAGACAGTAAATACACATAAGTCAGAAGAGATAACATTAAGTACCTTGTGCAGAATCGTCGCACAAGGGGCATACTTCATCTAAAGCTAATAAACCAACATCCCTAAAGCCTGTTTAAAGCAGGTTTTCATAATCACCGAAAATAAACTACAATCAGGACAATGAGACAGACAGATGGAGTCCTGAGGCATTTATCTGCTTTAAACATTTTCCCTTAGAAGCCACCAACTTATCATGAGCTTGTCAACACAGTGACACCATTCTTTCAAATGAAACGCTAATGCGCTGATCTGAGCAGACAGCGCCAGTATCTGTTCATGAAATCTGAGGCTTGATCAAAAGGTTTGTTACATCCAGTTCAGTGTATACCTCGGCAAATAAGTGGAAATCATCACAAGTACTCACATAACAAGGATACAAACACGGTGGAGCTGCTTCCAACCAGAGGAGGTATGACAAAGCAAAGCAAATAACACCATGAGGGGGAAACGGCAGACTGGAATGACGGGGAGATGAAAAAGAGGGAGAAAAAAACATCAAGAGTAGAAGTAAAACTTTGAAAAAGTCCAACTGATCTCCTAAAAGGAAGTGGACATATTCCACAATGCATCAAGACAGGAAATGCCTACTGTGAGGATAGGGCTCCCCTCTGGACCCCATTAAGGGGATGCATGAAATTAATAGTGACATCATGTTGCTTGGTCAACAAACGCAAGTTGATTGATGAAGACAAACGGTCAGGGTGATAGCCAGTTGTTGGCTTTCCCTAGGAGATGCCATTTTCAGCCAGCCTCTACTGCTAGCTTGTGAAAGGGATATGGGCTGTCTAGCCAGCCCTGTTCCAATGCCACTCCTGTCACTCAAACTCACTCTAGGGCTGTTTTCAACACTTGTGTAGAGTGGCTGAAAAGATTTCAACTGAAGTGCTGAAAAAATAATAGATTTCAGGTGCAATGTTAGCATTCTGACACTATCATCCTGTCAGGGAAAAAAATGGTAAATATTACTGCGTTGAATTTGAATGCTGGGTCTGTTTTCATTGCTTTCGTCATCTCTGGTCACTTGCTACAGTGTGAAAAGTTCAGTACAAAAACAATTCAGTTCAAATACAGTGACATTTCATATTTCTAAAGAATTAAACAGATATGTTGTAGAACATACTGTATATCTAATACCCCCCACACCACCCTTTTTTCTCTGGGTCTTGGTTGTGGGGGCAACTGTTCTTAAGCCAGGTAGGATGTATGACGTGTCCAGCTTGTCTCCTCCCGTTTTGCTCAGAAAACCTCTAAATGGAAACACATTCAGAAGACATTCTGACCAGAAGCCCTAACCACATCAACTCTACAACTCCTTTTAACACACAAGTGCTATGATTCTGCTCCAACCTCCATGGAAATGTCTAAACTCATCACCCTGTCGACAAGGGTGAACCCCAGACACAGGAAGTTTTTTTTTCAGTCATTACCCGGAGCTTATGACCATAGGTGAGAGTTGGACTGTAGACTGACTGATAAATTAAACGCCTGCCTTGCATGGACACCGCACCAATCCGCCTGTTGATCTTCACTCTATCAAGATTTTTAACTACCTGAGTAAACTCTTCCAGAGAGCTGGGCAAGACTTCCCCTAATCTTCCAGCTATACCGGTGCTTTGGAGGTTGTGTCCGTCGGATTCAGGAGTTCCTCAGAAAGCTCCTTCTACTGCTCGACTATAAAACCAGCAGTTCCTTCTTGTTGACAACAGCGTGGGTTAGGCCCAGAATCATTTCCAAGTCGGCTGATGGTTCCAATTAATCCTTTGAGCCAGAGCTAAAGTCCTTCTTCATGGCTTCCACAACCTGCCTGATGATTTAGGAGTTCCTTTGATTTGCAAAGCCTGAAAGGCCTCAGTTTTCAGACAACAACACGGTGTCCACCAGAAGGTTTGTCAACATTAGACTTTGTCAATCTTTTAGCCACAGTTCTTATCAGTGGAAAGTTTAAACAGATCTCCATCCTCCTGCAGGATTTGGGGAAAAAAATGTTTCGGTTTCCAATGATTTGGGAGTTAAAGAATTTATAGATAGAGGCCTCCTCCTGCCTGGAGTTCTTGGTTCACCCTTACTGCATATTACTGTTTATCATGTCTTGGCATCTTCCCCAGCATCTGATCCAGCTTACCATGAAATGGTAGTCCGACAATTATTATTTTGTGCTTTCTTATATGAACTTGATATCAAACTTATATAATATCTACAGTACATATCTAACTTTTCTGTGTTGCACTGGCATTGTCATTGAATTTAAAACCCTTCAATATACTTTTAATGGCTCTACATAAATCACTGTTGTTGCACAACTTGTGAGCTGTGTTAAAATAAAATAAAACCTCTTTCATTTTATTACATTTTACTTTAATTTCACTTTCCCCCCTCAAACACACTAAATACAAGCCACATTTTAAGTATTGCATTTCACCAGACATGGAAACTTTTTCCTCAAGGTGCTGTTGTTACCGAGTTTCTGTGATATACAACTGTTTCCATTCATCTCAAATTCTATGCAGCTGTTGAAAGAACTTTACTTTGATTTAGTAAATATCTCTGCACATCCAGTGTTGTGAGCATCAAAGGTACGTGAGCAGATATCAAAGTGTCCTCCATCTTTTGCTTGGCAGCTAGACCTTACTTTCCATCTCAAGTGTGAAAGCAGAGTTACAATGTAGAAATGAGAGTGTAAAACTTTTACTGGGGCTACAACAACTTCTGACTGAGATGGCCAATCTGGGCTTGACTTGAAAGATGTGGTGGAATGCTTGCAATTTAGCTCTTCAGTGATAAAACTCTAACATTATTCTGGCATGTAACAGAAAATTGAAAAATAGTAAAGACAATGGTAGTTCATAAACAATATTTGAAACATAAATGAATTTATATAAATAAAAGGATGTTGGAAGACAATTGAAAGAGAAGTACACGTAGAGTGATACTGATTCTATCAAGCTGAAAGTTGAAACTGTCAACTGTGGAAGATGGTAAGTGTTAACTTACTAATTGTGGGAGATCAGAGGTGTGACAGCATTGATGAGGAAAAAGGACTGCGGGGCCTGCACTTTACTAGATGCCTTGTGATAGGGAAATTGGTGCCACCAGTGTGTTGCACATGCTAAACTGTGCCACCATCTGCTTTGAGAACTGGGACCAGCCCAAACCACAGGACAGTGGCTGTAACACACAACTCAAGATGGCAGCCAGTCTACAAACACAAGCCACAAGGATACTCAAGAATGAGTCTCAAGAATGTAGGACGAAAATATGGAACTGCTTTAGGTGTGACATGGTGACAAAACATTTGAGTTTTTGGGATGATGCCAGCAAGCCTCAGCCAAGCGGGATGTTACCCGTATGGTCATTCTACTAAGACTCTGTAAGCAACTACATTTGATATTTCAAAGGCAGCTGAAGGAAGAAGCTGGCGGCAAGTTAATAACATTATAGGATGGCAAACTGGTCCATTTATGTTCATGTCCACATGCTGGTATGGAGGAGATCACTCAGCTGGTCCCACAGGTATAAGATGTTCTCAGTTGTAGTTTCATGGACAAATAACAAAGATCCTACATCAGATAAAGGCATTTGGCTCTTCGGAACAGAGTGGGAAGCCCAGTGCAGCACGAGAGGCTGTCCTTCACTAGCGGAACCATTCTCCACACTTGGCACTGACATAAAAGCAGCTTCTACCCCACTGAAGTGCTCACACATACATAGACACAAAGACAGACATACACGCACACATACATGCATGCCTGCAGACACATGCACACAACACCTCACACACGCACAATGCAGGAAGTATGCCTGTCACGGACATGCAGGGAAGGGAGGCAGCAAAAACAACTTTCTGTCGACAGGAATAAGAAAAACAACAGTTGAAAGGGGGTCTGCATGAGAGAGAGTACGAGACAAAGGCATTCGCTCCGTCAGAACTCATCAGTCTGCAGAGGGAAAATATGTAAGGGAGACGCAACCATATGAGCACTGTCACTGTCCTCCTGAACAAGAAGACAGAGGGGACAGAGTGGTGGAGAGCCAGGGAAACCATCTTCCACATCAACAGAGACATTGGCAGGTTGGTGAGGTTTAAGTGTGCCTGGGATAAAGGTACACATAACAGTCTGCGGACTCGATAGAAGTGTAAACACTAGAGTAAAACAAACTTTCTTTAGCAAATGAGCAGACACTATGAAATAGAGGTGTTTAAACCTTGGTAATGAGTTTCTTTGCCCAAAGGCACAGGCTTTGCTAAAGAGAAACAGACAGAAGAGAAACACATTGGAGAGCTAGTCAGTGAGGGCCAGATTACCCTAAGGCCTCCAGGGCCACTCTCCAGAAGAGAAGATAAAAGAGCTTATTAATAGCCCTTAGATTTACATGCACTAAGTGGATGTTTATATTGGAACTTGCTGCTTATGTGTGAACATCCAACAACTGTAAACAGTGCCATTCAGGTCCCATTTCCTTTACATCATTGATATTGTTTCAACTCACAAAATAGGCGGCCAGAGTTCAAAAAACATCATTCGGGCATTATCTTTTAAGTGGTTCCACAGTTCAGTCTCCCCAAGGCAGTAATCAAGAAGCTTCATTGTGAACTTCCTCTTCTGCCTCTTCACGTTACGCTGACTTCAGTATAAACAGCTGAAAATGGCCAACCAACACAATCACTGTTGTGTTCGTATGACGGCCTGGCCTACAGGACACAGCACTACTTATACATACAATTCTTATTTGTACCACTAGAGGTGACTACAGACACTGACGTCTGAATGAACGTGTCATGAAGCAGATTTAATCATAAGCATAAAAACTCTTTCTTTCTAAAAATCTTTACTGATACAAAGAAACAGCCACCTGGCTGAACTGCAAATCAGGCTGATGTAACTTACTTAATGCTGTTGTATGACTTCCACTACATATACTGCGTGCCTTCTGAATGTGACTTCAGAGAAGAATTTCCATTAAATGGCAGATTACAAAACTCTGAAACAAATAGAAACCTACTTTTATCCACTGCTTTCTAAGTAAAGGTTATGACCAAAAACATTATGCCATTGTATTAAAACACTGGGAAGCCCCTCATCAACCACATGAAAGAGAGGCTCTCTTGAGGAGTGGGGTTCATGGCGAAGCACACAGCACATGTCCGTAACCCCCACTGCCTTTTATTGGACAAATATAAAATTAACAACAGTCAGGAGCTGTAATGGTGAGCCAGGCTGCTTCCAACACAAATTTCCAATTTGAGGTCAGCTGTATGCTCCTATAAAAGTTTACAGGGCTGCTTAAAGAAGAGCTGTCACTTTACAAGAAACAAACTTTTCTAATTAATCATCACGCTAATAACCCCCGGTCTTTTAATGCGCTTCAAGTCTAATGCATGCCCCTATTAAAGGTAAAGCGAAGGTAAAGCCCAAACTAATGGCTATTGACATAAATCAATAAAAAAGTCTGCTGTTAAATTTTCCTTTCTGGGGCAACTAATAAGAAGATTGTTAAAGTACAATGCACACCAAAGAGAAGTGACCTAGCTTTTAGCATTAAATTTTATACTACCCTTCCGCTCATGTTAAAATCTGTAACTTGTCAAAATGTACAATGAGGGCAACAGCACAGGGAGTGCCAATAGAGTGAGAGCTGGCTGCAGACCATTAACAGAGAGAGAATAATGGGGTAAAAGATGTTAAAATGTGGACTGGACTAATAGAAATTTGGGGTATAATGAATGATTTTGCCAGATATTAGGACATTTCTTCTCTCTTTTCTTCTATTTGATGCCTTTGGCCTTTTCACATTTTTGATTTTGATATTCCCTCAAAATTTACACAAAGTGTTTTGGAATTAAACCTGTCATATGTAACAGATCCATTTAACATCTAAAACACGTGGACAGGGAGCGTAGAGGTGTTAATGGACTGGTTGACACAAGCATCATGTTCAGGATTCCAGGCTGGAGTGTTCTCTAAGTGCGTAAGGACATTTCAGCTTTGTTCTGCCAGGACTTCAAAGGGACAACCCAAGCTATTTGAACAATGACTCCTGTCTATATATAGAGGAAGTGATGGACGAAGAGAGACGGACATGTATGAGGTCACCATCAGAATGCAAGGAACATCTATGCCAACATCCATCAGGTGATGAAAGAAGTGCAAATACTTTGTCCCTGCCAATGCAGGGTCAGTGACTGGCTTCTGAATATGGCTGCCGCCAAACCACTAAGACAACTAAGTCACCTTTAAATATGGACTCAGTCATACCTAACCTTCCCAAACAAAGAGAGCAGGGCAGCTTTTACCTGCGTAAGCCCTGTCCATCTAGCCTCAGCAGGGTCGGGTCATGTAACGTGTGAGACTTCTCCTAGATAAGATCACAGGGAGATTAAGCTCCTGTATCAGAGATCAGGCTAAGTTTGTTTTCTCTCATTTGAACCTGGGTGGGGATAGTCCCTGGGCCTGCCCCCCCAGGCTTGGGCATAATGCCATTAGTGGTGTTTTGTTGACAGCAGGCAACGGTAAATGAGGCCCCGCTTTAATCAGCGGCATGCCGGGCTGGTGTCAGAGTTCCCCCATGTCTCCCAGGTGAAAGATGAGCAGGGAGAGAGGTGTTGTCTCCACGTTAATTAAAACTGCTCCCCTCACGCGAGGACTCTGCACTGCTACCGCCAACCCGCCCCTTGAAACCACGGCTGTACTCTCGGTATAAAAACTAGCCATTAGCCAGGAGAGCAAAGAGAGGGGCAAGCAGCAAGGGGTGTAATTAATCAGACTAAGATCATGTTCTAACCACTTAAAAGCAAGAGGGGGGCATTTATCTGCAGGGGAAACAGGTCTGTTTTGGTTTACATGGCAACTGAAATGTATATGAGATGGTTATTTTAGAAAGCACAGTCCTTCCTTTTAACAATGGATAACAATGAGGGAGAGTGAAATACTTTTCTTTCTTGATAGGCCTTGTTTTTCCTCCAAGGGTAATGATTACCCAATACTACTTACATACGAATTTAGATGTCATCTGTATCTCCATTTTTAGTCAACTCTCAACACAATGTTACATAAAAATGCCTCATCTTCTACTCTTTGATTCATTTATTTCTCATAAAAAGTACAGCACAGTCCATGGCAGAGGGACAGGAGACACTGTCCCAGCAGTTTTGCTATTTACCCAGAAATCCCATCCTCCACAGCGGTTTCCTGTTCCCTTGAAGTGAGACATCCTTTCCTGGGGGATCAACTGGATGAACCAGACACAGAGATGCGGATGCTGCTTTAGCCTGGCCATGCCCAGTTACAATAACACCTTCATGCTGTTGTCCCAGCAGCCCGCCCTGATACACCAGCCCCATCTCAGCCAGGAGCACCAGGCAGGAGGCCTGCTGCGCCCTCGATCTGGCCTGGGCGAATGAGACAAAGAGCGCTTGCTGGAGGGTGGGTAGGTGGGATGGAGGGAGTTACTTGGGGAGCCCCCACTTCCCTCCCGTACACTATGAAACCTCTCGGCCTCTGATGCAAATGAGGTGGTGGGGGCAAAGAGAGAAAAACAACATGAAGGGAAAAACGGACACAAAGGAGGGATGGGAGGGGATAAGGCCTCCTAAAGCAGCGCAGTACTGAGGGCCTTTTCAAATCACAGCAGCAGTGACTGTCAATCAAGTGGTCAGCGTTAACAATGTTAGGCCAGAACAAGCAGGGCTAATGTCCTCTTTGCTCTGCCCAACCCCCAACCACCAGCACCTCCCCAACTCCCCACCTTCCACAAGCCCCTTGTGACCACATGAATCTGACTAGTGACAGCTCGCCATCCTGTAATTTGCCAATTTGCACGCATGTCAAAAAGCCAGACCATAGTGAATTATGGCCACAAAGTGGGGATAGGCCGAAAGAAGTGCAAGAGATCTGCAACACAGGGGAGGATAATGGAGATGACGGAGAAAACAGCAGGATGAAATAGATTTGAGTGAAGGCTGCTTTCACAGTGTGTGTGCCTCCTTCATAGTGAACATTTGACTCTCTTGATTTCTGCATAACACAGCCTGGTGGGCCTTGTTCACATGCCTCGTGTATTTGAGTGTGAGTGAGATTGGATGATTGTGATGTATGCCTGTATGAGTGAGCAAGACTGTGTTTTCTCTGACAAGACCATGTGTGCCACTCGTCTTAGGAGCGCTGGTGTGAGGAGCTGAACGAGTCTATCTGCGACTGCTGTGCAGAAAAATGGGGGATGAGGGTGATTATCCACGGCTGAGCCATTAATCTTGAGCATTATCAACACCTTGCTGGTGCAATCTGTGTTTCAATCCAACTGTCCATGAATACTTCTCCATCAGTGTTTATTTGTGGGTTATAGTTTGGACTATATGGTGCTATAGCAACTAAAAAACACTGTCAAATAAAAGCTAGCACGAGCTCAGTCTTCTGCTTACACATCACCAAGACATATATGGGAATAGGGCCAAACAACAACTTGACTGCATATTTTTCCCAGTGGAAAAGGAAATATACCTTTAATGTTCATACGTGCATGTCCAAATACATGCATGAACACATGCACACAAGAAAGAACCATGAAGCCCATATAAATCTCTATCAGGAAGCCAGCCAACCTCTCTGCCCCTTGCTGGTGAAAACCATATAATAGTCTAAGGAACCAGAAACACATTTTCTGGATAGTTGGCAGCAAATGTCCCATAATGGTTTAGGCTGGGTAGCTTTCCAAATGTTATTTTTATTGTTGGGTCTAAAAGGTAGGGGAAAAAAGAAGAACTGACAAATGTGCATACATCCTGAGAAGCCTACAACTGTGTTCCACGTTAGGTATGTAAAAAAGAACAGAGAGCGCAGATGTGGTGCCATGAAACCCCAGCCCACACAAACATACACTGACAAGCAAAATAAACACGCTGCAAAACTGTTTAGCACGTATACGCAAAAATAACAACACTTATAAACTCTTTGCATCATCACGTTTGCACGGAGTCACATCTTACAAAGCCTGAAAATTACACGTTACCATTGCAACATGTCATTTGAAAATTCACTGGCTGAGTCTGCCCTTTACACTTGTTTAGCAATATTTTACATCTTCAAAACAATCCTGATCACTGATTAACATCTGACAAAGGATCACTCTCAACTGCAGGAGATCCTCAAACCATCCGTGAAAGTGAAAACGAAAAGCAATTCTGTTAAACACTCCACATTATGATGGTTATTTACCACACCATTGTAACACTAAAGGCTGGGCCTTTAAATGTCTCACAAAGTAATCTCGCCTCAGGTACAGTTCACTGAATTCTCCACTGCTGGCCTTACAATCTGTCTTGCGTTACTCACTTTCCCAAGTGTGTGTTAGAGAGCTGAAAGGAGGACAAAGCTGACATTGCTTGTGGCTTTTCAAAGTTGTGTCATTTACTCATGGGTAAGGATGTCACGTGGCCACCAAGCATGATTGTTCAGTGAGCAAAAAGTGAAAGGGAAAGTGTTTGTGTGTCTTTGGGGGCCTGAGGCCTAAACGTGTTGTGCACGGTCCTTAATAATTTAATGGTATACAGTATGTGTAGGCCACAGCTGTGTGTTGGGTTAAAAAGAGGAAGGAGGTAGCAGAAGGTGGAGGATGACCGTAAATGTACAGACCAGTGTCACAGGTAGCAGTAAACAAGGTTAAATCATTTAAGATTTGCAGGAGGATCTTAACTTGACATAGGTGCAGTTTAACTTGATAGGAGGTTACGTTTCTTAGTTCTTTTCTTTTTGACGAGACGATACAAAAATGACCAGTAGAAAAATTAACAATTTCAAGTCACTTTTTTAAAACTATTTAATAGCAGTTTAATAGATGGGAGATAAGATTTTGACTGGTTATCTAGAGTGTTTAAAGGAAGTACAAATGATGACATACAAGGGTAAAAAAAGGGTATTACTATTTGTATTTACAGAATAATATAGTACTAATCATGTACAAATACAGTACGTACTGGTATGCATGTGGGTACAAAGGAAGAAGTTAAGGAATAAGACTCCAATCTTGGTCTTTCATAACATGTATGTATCAGTAGATAGTGTTTTGGTACACAGTAAAAATGACACTGTAAATTGGGAAGAGTTATGTTGTTCGCTGAGTCGTAATCTGTTGTGTTGCTGTATTGTTACGAATTTTCCAATACTATTGTAGTTGTTTGAAATTGATGTAAAGTAATGAGCTACAGTGACAGCAAGAGAAAGCTGGCACAAACAAAAGTTTCATATCAAAGTGCATAGAAATAGTGCATTTAACTGTTAAAAGAAAAGAAAAAAACAAACAGGGAGTTAGTTATCCTCATCTCATGCACACTTTGACACACATAACACAGCATTACTAACTGTAGCTCTGCTCCTCATATATTTTTTGCTCTTACTGCATGTCCTAACAATAAATACCTCCCTTCACCCACAATGTCAGGCCGCAGGTTGGTTTCCTTCTGGGTAATTGATGTGAAGGTTCTGCTGAAACCAACCCTGCACGCATTTTGAAGAGGTGAGCAGGAAATCGGGCCATCAGAGGCGGAACGCTGCATTCCTATCACGCAGCTCGGGTCAAAACCTGTGGTAGAGTCAGGATTTGTAGCCTAAAGGCTGTCAGAAATGATCACTTTGCTCTGCAACTGCACCCCTACCCTGACACAGCCCCTCCTTTTGTTAAGTTAAAGGATGTACCCCAACAGATTTGGTGACCTGCTCTCTCCTTCGCTCGGCCCATTCTGGTCTAGGCCAAACACAGTTCAGTTTGTGAAGGCAGTGCAATGCTGTCATACAGGGGGAAAGAAAGGCAGAGTTACTGGATATTTCCCAGGGAGCCAGGGTGGAGAATCAGTTTCCATTTCACCATGACCTTTCTCCGGTCCCAACGGTGGTCAGCTCCACCACTACCTCCTTCCTCTCACATCCCCACTGAGTAGCCTCCGCTCCACTGCTGTCTCCCTTTTTTTTTTCGTTTGTCAACCTATCCATCTCACACGTTTTACTCGAATAGGACAGCCCCCCACCCACAAAGAGATCAAATTCCCATAGCTCATCTATCTTTTCATCAGCTGTTTACACCGATTTAAATGTTAGCATTGCACACAGTGCAAATGCGTAACTAATATGCAACTGATGAATACTAAGAAAATTACATCTAAACAACTCCATATCAAATGAAGGACCACCAACTAAATAAAGCTGTAATTGCAATGAATTTTCCCCTCAGGATGGGAGTCATCCCTTTCCATCACCCAGGCTATTCTTAGTGTCTGTTAGTATTGTTTTCAGCCACCAAATGTTACTTTCATATTAAAACATGTGTGATGACTTTCTCTAATGCCAACAATGCCAGGAAGCTGTTTGTCACATGCCTTACCGCACACTTTCTGACACACTTTAGACACACCCTTCATTAACTGGAACCATTTATATTTTCTATATTTTCCATTTACTTTTTAGGTGCACACAGTTGTTTGCGCTCACATCCTGTGAGAAGTAGACAATATTAAATGCAAGTGTCCCTCAACCTAAACACCCAGGCAGGCTATATTCTTACTTTCTGAAAATGTTTCTGCCAACACTTTTTAATAAAGACATTTTCCTTAATAAGAGAAATGTACAATACCATGCAATGGTACAATGAGCATCAATTTACATACATTTATATAACATAAATAAAATACATAATAAAAATGCCAGAATGCTTTAACAATCAACTCAACAACCTTCACAGTATCAGCAGTATGGTACTACTGTAAGGAGAAAGGCAGGAAAGTCAGAGACGTCAGTAGACTTGAAGAGTGCCCAGTCACAACCATAATCCATAATTAAGCACTTTTCTTGTCAAAACATTGTCACCTTCTTGTGTGAAAAAGAAAATAAAAAAAACATATAACATAACTAAAAGTTTGGCCGGGTAGACGAAAAAGCAAAGTTGAAACAAACAATAACCTTAACTTGGATGAGAAGTCCTAAAGAAGCTGAGAATAATGGAGAGTTTGAACATCCACAGTTACATGGAAACTTACTGGTGACACAATCAGCTGGAAGAACTGTGTGATCTGGTAAAAGGCTCCAGAACATAGCACAAGAATGAACTTTGAACCTCAAACAAGATGTAGCGTGTGGTGGCAAGTAAATACTGTGTACACTGATTAGTTGGAAAGAATTCTCACTTGAAGTTGTCTTGTCTGTGGTCTGATGTAGTATTTCTAAAACTCTTTTGTCTTGCTGCCTCCAGCCTTTGTTGAAACAAAGTTTGTCTTTTTCAAACAGCCAGAATACCAAGAATCAACAACACCATCTCTTCATATCTTTCATTGTTCCTGTGTTTTTATTGCACTGAAGATGATGCCACAGCAGTTTCACATCGCCCTGATAATCACTTAAAAACCCTCTCTACACTGAGGAGGAAATTGATTACCTTGAAAAGTACCTGATGGCAAAAGTGGGTCAAGTTAACTCAAGCCATTCATGCAGTGGAAGCAAAGCCTTTTCTGAGTTTAGACATTTATATTTCTGTCTCTATTATATTTTCAATTTCTCATTTTTCAAATATGGTGACATGATGTAAACAAAGAGTCAAATTTATTAACATAAATGATGTTTGTGTGGCATCTGAGGCACATTCTGCATTCTCTCAGGGTATCACACCTAATTTCTTTCTGCATATGAATTCATGGACGGATCATGCAAATAAGTCAGGAAGATATAATGAGTGTGGTTAATTGAAAATTCCACTGGATTTACTAAGGTTCACTCAATTTACATGGGTCACTTTTGCGTGAAGTAGGTGCAAATTTAAACATCTATATTAAAGGACTGTTGTAGGAAAAACAAATTCACCTGGTCCACGGAAATCTGAATGGCAGCAGACAAAGAGTGATTTTATCATTAAATGATTAAATGTTTGTAAGGGACATGCACTGAATTATTCCAAAAAGAAAAACACAACAACAACAAAGAAATGATAAATGCTTCTTTTAAAGACAGAGAACAGAAGTAAAAAATAAATATATTTTTAACACTAAACAAAAAAAGAGAGTTATGAGAGCATATGGTCATTAAACCTGAACATGCATTAATTTACAGTGAGCTGCTGTTGTAATTGGACTCTTTGAAGACATTTTACATTGCACTCACTAGTATCCTTTGATAAGCATTCTTTTCTTTTCATATAGTACTTTTATACAGTGGCACAGAAGTTAGATGTTTAACAACTCCCACTGCACTAATTTTTCAAATTTTTATAAATTTTAAACACTCATACATACACATATTTGTCTTGGAAAATCTTGGAGAATTTTTGATCCTCTATGCATCACTACATTTTGATTTCATTTCTTACTGTACTGATTTTAGACAAATCTCTTCACACTTCACACTTTTGTCTAAGTAATAATATTGTTTTCATTATAAAATACTGGAAGGTCAGTCTCTGTTGGTGTGGACTGTGGAAACACTGTCACTGACATTGTGTTAGTAATTCTCACTCTCAGCCAAATTCATGTACAGATTCACAAGGACTTGTTCCGTTCTTTATGTGTCCAGACGATACAAAAACACAAAGACAGCTGAGAAGTCACCTGTGACATCATTCTGCAGACACGCCTGTCCGTTCCAGCAAAAACAAACCTTCACTACAGAAAATAGAGAGACAGGCTAATCGCCCCAACGTTTGTGCTACTCATACATTGATAAATGAAGCCATTGTGCAGTGATTATCACAGTTATTCATAGCCTCTTTGCTACGGGGGTGGGACATTTGTTGCATTACATAGGAGCAGACACTGCTGGGCCTACCGCATGTTTCCCTGTCACTGTGTATTACAGGCCAGCCAATGACATTTATAAATACTTGGTAATCTGCTCTGCTATATGCGTTGCGTTATTAAATTGCCATTATTTTAGCAGCAACTGGGCCCAGCTTGTGATTAATTGAATACTATTAAGTTGAGGTGGATCATGCCTGTTTATAAATGCTGCTTTTACGCTCCAAATTAATCACAGACAAATTACAATAAATTGCTATTTGGTGGCACTAAGCTTATGCATTAGTAGGATTCTCTATAATAGAAACACAATAAATATGGAGAGGTTATTTCTTCATTATTTCTGGTGACACTGTAATAAAGAATGATTTAAAGAAGAGGCCAATGTTGGACTGGACACATAAGAATCATGCAGTGTGTGTGTGTGCGTATGTAGGCTTCAGACATGGGAGAAACAACAGACCACACTCTGCTAAGTATCAGGCTGGGGCATTTGGCTTTTTCTTCGTCATGTAGTGGGAAGAATGAGCTCTGAGTTTTTACTCTACCACGTAACCTCAAATGTAAACCCCAGCCTGCAGGCAGTCCCGTTAGCTACAGTACACACGGAGCACAAGATAGATGTGTTTTAATGTATCAAAACAATTAAGATAGTAGCAAATACATTACTTTTAACTTATCTTTACTTTCTGGCATTGATTAGATTTCTTAGCCCTGACCATCGAGTACTCCCGGGAGACTAAATCTACTGCTCTGATTTATCTCTAAATATTACATGACCAAACTTGAAGCCTTAATCAGACAATAAGGGCTGGTTTAGAGGCTGGAGTAGAGGATCTTATGTTTTGAATGTGGGCAATCTAATCCAGGGCTTCTGGGGAGCGAATCTATAGGTAGGGGCAGGTTCCAATAACACATAGCAAGCGAGCACATAGCAAGACAACAGAGCATTTAATTACAATTATATGACATCATGAATTATTTTGATGCTAGTAAGGAGTAATAGTATAGGTATAGGTTATATTATATAGGAGAAAAGCTAAAGATTGATACTAGATCTGGTGAGAAGACACATGCACTTATTTCATATCATAAGGTAATTTACTTATGTAACCTGTAACCACTGCTCTGTCATCTACTGTGTTTCCCTTTCTTTTCTTTGGTCTGGTTCTAGAGGGCAACTTGGCCAATGTCTACAGAGTCGTGTACATCTTTAGAATGGCATCTCTACTGGCACAGCCTGGCATGCTGCACTCAGCTCAAGGCCTTTTCACAACTCTTTAATGAGAGCATAGGATATTATGTTTACATTCCTTTCCTCTCCCCTCACCATCTTCCCGTACCCTCTCCCAACTCTGGCAATTCCCACTCCTGCCTCATGATGGCCACATGATGGTTTGCAATTAGCATCTCTCATGACGTTCTGCTTTGTTAGCGAAAAAACACAGTAGGTGCAAGCTACGCCATGTCACCGTTAGTCTGCGGGGTAGGTGGTAGGAGAGATTTCACTGAGATTTACTGTGTCGGTTCATAGGCAGTGGCCTCTGGGCCCCATCTCCTCTTATGTACATTCAAACAAACTCTAGTTATTTCAGCTTCAGTGAAAGCTGACGTGGATCTGAGGAGGAAGCCTGCCTGCCACTGAACCCCGAGGGAATGAGCGACCGGTAGCCTTAAACACCTCTCCCTCACTTATTTCCCTCACTCCCGCCTTTGCTCCATTCCATCCACCCTCTATCCCCGAGCTTTGACAGAAGGTATGTATTTTAGGAGAGACCCCTGGTGATGTGATGGACATGAGAGCCCTGTTTGAAATGGAAACCCGCACATTCTGCCCTGCCAGGGAGCACCAGGAATATCCCAACAGAGATGACGAAAGGAAATGGAACAAGTGAAAAAAAATAGCCATCTTTATTGAGGTTTTCCTTTCAAAAACACAAGTAAATATAGAAACGACACTTCCTATTCAGGATATGATGCTCTGTAATGTTATAACTTCAATAGAGTACCCACTGACCACCACAGATCATTTCTTTTCCTCGTATCAACTCTCACTCTTGTATACATTGACAACACATGCTGGCTCAGATAACCAAGAAAAAAAAACATGATAACAGAAATGAATGTAATTCATGAAAAGAGATAAACTGGGCCACACACAAGCTTATCCTCTAGTGTGTGCAGCACTGCCTTGCATTCAACAGCTATCGTCTCTTTTTCCTTCAACCTCCATTTATTTCATACAGAAAAAGAATAGCATGCGTTTATGCATGCGTGTGTGCATACTGGTACACATAACTGTTTGTGTACATCTTGGCCTGTTTTTTTTTTTGTTTTTTTTGGTGTGTGTGTGCATGTGCATGTTTGGGCGTGCAAAGAAAATGATGTGGCACACTCCATCCTCCCTATAACTCACCTGGACTGATAAAGAGAGCAAAGGAATCGTTTCATGCGCCTGCTACTCATTCAAATGGGCTGGCGTCTGTAAACAAGAGCTGCAGTTATCCATGTAGCGGTCAGATAAGAGGGGAAGGAGACCTCCGGAGTGATGGATCACGAAGGGGCTCCCAGTCCTCTTCTCTTCCCAGCACCACCCTGCCACCTTAGGATAATAAACAGCCGCGGAGCAGGGGGCCAGATAAGAGCCATCACTCACATTGGCCAGGCTGATAAGACACAGACGCTCTCTGTCACCCTCCATGACATTTGTTTTTCATTCCACTTTAGACCGAGGGAGAAGTCAACCTGTTTCATCTCATCAATGGGCTCCACTCAGGATCCCCCGCTGAGTGTATGCCACCTTTTGACACTGATGGCAGTCAGGTGACTGACTGTGTCATGCTGCACAGAAGAAGAATGGACTGCAGCCCAAGCGTTTCCACTGTTTCATTCACAACTACAGTACCATACCTCAAGGAAACAAACAATAAAGGTTTAAACTAGCAAATTGCAATGCTAAAAGACAATGTGATTTTAACCCCTCCCTCCTGCTATGCGCTCATTGCAGTTACTGATATAGCAGAGGGTGTGTACAAAACCTGCTCATTTTGATGGATTGCTGAATGGCTGTATTTCTAAAGATGTGGTCAGAGTTAAAACAAAAGGCCTTGTACACCCACCACTAAGTCTCTAGAGAAAATGACCTGATACTGTATAGTTCTATGAACAGTCTGTTAATTCTGAATACCTTTACCTGAGCTATTTTTGCGCCCCATATTTCATCTTAATGGACCGACTGTGTGAGGGTTTAGCGTAAGAAACAAGCAGGAAAACAGAGGTGGGTTTCTGTCCTTCCCTGGCTGGCTATAAAACCAAAGTTAGACATGAATCAATGTGAAATCTCCTTGAAGAAAAAACTCAAGTTACAAGTTGTAAATTATGCTTTGGAGACTAATATTTCTGATGGGGTACATAAAATTATTATTTAAGTCATTTTGTATTTTGGCACCTTTAATTCCCTAAAAACGCAGAGGCCTATCAGAGGGAATATGCAGTCATTGTAAATCTGCCTGCCCTAACATTGCCTCTACCAGGGTCACCTACAAGTCACAGATTTGAGAAGGTATAAAATGGTTACTTTATAGCTATCCCAATTGTTATACGTTAGAGTTATGTGCATTGTATTACCACTAATGAAGGGCATAAATTCTCAGTTTACGACTGGACCTTTACAGGGGGGATTGTAAAACACACGCTTTTTGCGTTACTTGTGTTTGTCACTGGAGTTCTGGAGTTCAGACTGTGCACACACTGTTTCCATTAGTCAGGGACCGCTCCTGCAAGAGGCCTCCGTCTGCTGTAATAGGTCCGGGCCGTGAGAGAGCGGCATCCCGTCCGTCGGTCACGGATGACATTTAACAGACAGTACCTAACTTCCTGTGATCAGAACAGCAGTAACTATGGAGCTAATCCATGGCCCTCGCAAATCCCTCATCGTCATCCTCTGGCTGTCAAAGATTGGCAGCACTTCATAGTTGTGGGACAACGATCACCTGCGTTGACCCCCAGATCGCAACTCATATGTCCATGTGCTGTCCATGGTAAACACAGGATCTGTTTAATACACCTCGCACCTCAAAATACTACACGATTTGGTTAATGTTTTAAATCAGAACAACTTCTAGGATTATAAGTGAATAGATTTGTAAAAATGAACCCTACACCAATGGGGGACTGGTGACATGTTCTATTCAGAGAGCTACATTGGGTGAAAGTCAATAAAAAGGAGATGTTGTACTGGGGAATATCTGTCAAACATTGTTATTTTCTCCCCACTGATGCAAACCTTATGTATGAGAGTATATATATATAAAAAAAAAAAATCTAAAGGCTCTTTGTGTGACTTAACTTCCATCAGTTGGCTTTGAATAGATGACTTATGTGACTAGTGTTGGTTTTACTTGCCACCTTGTATTCTTTACTGATGGAGAGTTCACTATAATTATGTCAATCACATTTATGGGCGTTGCACCCTGTGCTTCAGCAAGACAGGGTAATAAACATTGAAAGAGAATCTTCTTTCAGTTTTCGACCTCAGTTTTGCAGTTTCCTCACATGATTATTAAGAATCAACTAGCTATTGATATGTGATGTGTGTCTGACTATCACCTGATGTCACTTTCTGGAGCTGATTAGGTTCAAGTCATAAACTACAGGTTACTAACTGAGCCCCTTTATATATGCATTAAGTGTTTTAATGTCCACATTTGTGTATGTTGCTGTATCTAAGACATACTGTAACATCAACATAATTCAGAGCTGTGCACTGAGGGTAATCTTTGACAGTAAGGGGATGCTGAAGACAGGTGACGTATAGTACAGCCGCACAGGATTGCGAGGGATTGACAAATCAAGCAATTAAAGGGGAGGTGATTATGTCATCATTTTCTTGGGCTGGCTCAAAAAAGGTCCTGCTACATTTCATATTCACTCTGAATGAATGAATAAGGAATGTGGGAAGAGGAGTGAGGATTGAAATATCTCACAGGGACATTCTGCTTACTTTTTTAGACAGCCCTTATCTCCCCACGTTCAGCCCTGTTAATATGATGATGAACAATATTTCATGAAGGGCAGCTGAATATGTCTCTCATAGAGAGAGCCCACGCTCACACTGTCTCCTCCCCATGTCCTCGTCGCTCCTTTGTACCACTCTTTTCTCTGAGAGTGGGGATGATGGGGGGGCGGAGGGGGCAGGTGAGAAAAGGGAAAACGAGGTAGATAATCGCTACCACCGCACACACACACACACACATCCCTCAGAAACACACCAATCCGGGACCCTCCTCTTCCCCTTGAGTGCCCCCCCCCCCCAACATTTTCATATCAATAATCAAGCAATTTCTCTACATGCTAATCCATCAAAGCGGGCTGGGGCTAATCTGCAGGCGTAGGGCTGAGTGGTGTGTGCCGCTTCCTCTTTTCAGGTGTGCCCCACTCCCTGGCAGACATTTGTCCCGCTATGTGGCACACAAAGCCCCTGCCCTGTCAGCACTGATTGATCAGAGGGCGGCTGTAAAGGAGGAAAGCAGCACACCCTATCAATGATGCTCTACATCTGCACCTGAAAAGAGCCTTCGTCTCCTTCCACAACACGCTCAATGCCGCAGATAATGAGAGCCGTGCTGTTAACAGCTTCTGCAGCTCTGGTTTTTGTCATGTGTATATAGGCAAAGTGCTTACCTTTTAGACGGAGGGAAGAGACAGTTTAAAAAAAAAAAACAGGGCCTTTGGTAGGAAGATTATCATAATGTCTACAAACGCTGACAGGGTTGAATTTCAGTGACTCTTTTTCAGATTAGCGGGGCTTTTAAAAAGGGTGCATTTGCAGAACAATGTGATTGCGTGTTTGATTTTAATTTTCTGACAATCTTTCACAGCATGTAAGAGATACGCGTGGATGTTTTTTTCTGTACTCTGCATTGTTGGGATTTAGTCAGGCTAAAGGTGCTTTTAGAAGCTTGTGAAGGCATAGCAGGCATCTCTAAGAGCCTGGGCGATCCTGCAGGAGGGAGAGTGAGAGATAAAATGCAGAGGCCTCATTAGTAGCACATTTATCATCTCCTGTCTGTGATTTAAAAGAATGACTGGGTCAAATCACTTTAAATACCTCGGGGGAAATCAACATTTGTCATTGCAAAGCAAACCTGCCTCTCCCCTCTCTTCTGGCATTAATTTATTCTGGTAAAGCAGCCCCATTCGCCGCTGCGCTGATTTTAATTTCATCCTTGCAAAAACCTTGGCTGACTGTCTATTTCAATTCATTGCTTTAACACACAATTGTCCCCTTCAATTCATTGAAGTAATACTCACCACTAGCAAGGCTAAGCCCTACCCATAGACACTGGGCAGGTGATGCAAATGGTCTTTAGTGAAACACTAAAGCGTGCAAGACATTGCAAATGATTCTTCTGATGTCCACAATTAAAAACGAATGCCATCAGTGCTGAACAGAAAAATGTACACGCTAAGAACAAGAAAGAGATTATGTATTATAAATGTGTTATTAATGCGTAACTCAGCAAGGTCGGGGAAGTCAAGATAGGTGTTGAAATATGGATGTCACCCTCAAAGAGCCTGCTAACATTGCTGCAAGTGGACCCTCTGGACACACTGCCTAACAGAATATTTATGTGTTTGCCAGCACACCGGCTTACATTTTTCTGAGCATTATCCGAGGACAGTGCAAAGCTGGTCATGCAACCCGCAGGACTTCAGTAGTAAACGGAATAAGGGCCTTGAAATTTTACTTCAAGGGTGATGGCTCTGTCTCAGCTCCGAAACATGTGAAAAACTTGCTATATAGTTTCCATCTAATTTTTCATTCATTACTGTGTGCCTATTCTGCTATATTCAACCAGTGGATAAACTTGCAAGCCTGCAAGGCACATACATGAATTCATGTTTTGTTTTTTTTTGTCTTAATTTTCAACACAGCCACTCCATCTCCTAGTTACAACAATGTTTTGCCATAATTCTCACACTCTGTTGTCTGGATTAAATCTGTTGAGATTTAGTTGTGGGATGGTCACTCTTGCCACTTCACCACAGAGCCTTTTTTTCATTAGTTCTGCTGGTGGGACATTTAAGATGTTGATGCCAGAGATGTATTATAGGGTGCTGCAGAAAGTCAGGGAGAAGAAGGCAAAAGGGACAGATGCTGAGCAACTCCTGAAAGAAGTGCAGGATGGCAAAAAGCAGAACCAGAATTAACGCATATCTATTTTATGCCACTTCAGACAGAATAGTCTGCCATATGTAAATAGAGGTTCAATAATGAATGCACTTCCCCTGCTTTTATTTGCTTTAAGCCCTCACAGTCACACACGCATTGGCACCATGCGAGACACAAATTAGAGAGCATTTTAAAGGAAATATTCAAAGAGCAGCCTGCCGCCGGAATATCAGTTATTATTTTTGATGTTGCAATTTCTGACACTTTGATGCAATCAGTGAGTAGCCCCAGCATCCAGCCCTCTCCAGGGAGAGAGCTGTCAGGAGTGAGGAGCCGGTGGGTAGATAATTATGGGAGATCAAACCTCGCTAGTTAGTAGGCAGGAACGGGAGGCAAATGCCAAAAACCAGCCAATGTTTCGCAAACGCTTGTTCAAGGATATCCTAATTGCTATAAGTGGTTCCTTCAGGACTGGCACTTCAAACATTGCCTGCTGCATGATGTCATCTCCCTGGCTCCCCTTCACACTCACAATAGGCAAATTAAGGAAGAGGGCACAGCAAAACATACCAGAGGACAATGTCCTTCCTCCGTCAGGGCATGTGACCCACATCAATAGCAGAAACACACAGGCACCGCATCGGTATATGTATATACAGTATATATGCATACACAAAGAAACAGAAATGTGCAAGCAGATAAAATATTCTCTTACTTTGTTTGTTTCCTTTGTACCGAGAACAAATAGCTGTTTCTTTTTGACTTTTTATGCTGATCTCAATGTAAATACAGAACATAACATCCCATAACATAATTAGTATAGAAAGCAGGCTAATTTATATGCACAACACAACAAGTACACCCATACTGTTCGTAAATATTAGAGTTGTGTGATCTCAAAAGCGATACATTCTGACACCCAACTGTGTGCTCCATAATTCAAAGTGAGAACACAGTCCTATCTGTCAGTACTGTTTCAAGCCTACCTCTCTGATTCCCTTCTTACCTTTACAGTTCAAAGGGAAGGAGAGGGGAAGGTGAGTACAATTAGTTGCAATCAGTCGGAACAAATTGTCCGACAGCATTGCACGATGCTAAGACATCCGAGTGCATTTGCTGTTGGTGGAATGACCCTCTTTCCGTGACCCTTGTACCCCAGCAACATGCATAAAAACCGCTTCTGTCTAATCAGTCTCTCATACTTATCGTTGACCAATGTCTCATCTAATACAGAAACTAACTTGAAAAAGAATCCTAGACCTGCTTCTGTCTGCCTCAGCTACATCAAAGGAAACCCAACCCTCGGCAATCAAAAAGAAGGATTTCATGTTTCAAAAACAATTCACATTTTCAAAGGGGGACCACAGCTGACATACAATCGCAGTAAACCTATTGAGTCTTCAGCTCCCTCATTCTTTTTCTCTCCCTGTTGTGAATGTGAATCTTGAGGGTCATTGATCATCTCATTAAATTCAGCCCCAAAGAAAGCGATCCTTTTCACACAGCTCAGGAATTCAGACGCGAAACACCCCCGCCTCTCTTCAGGCACACACACAAACACGCTCGCACCATCAAACATCACCAAATGACTGCCTTTCACAGACAAGAAAGACGGCAATAAAATGATAAAATAAAGTCTATTTTGTTCAAAAAGGGTAAAAAGGGGTCATTTTCTGCATAGGGTGCTGAACTGTTAGCATAACAAAGCATTGGCTGGTGAGCTAATGGCTCTTCATCTGTGACAAGGGCCTCACTAGCTTTTCACAGGTTTACTGTTGTGCTCCACATAAAGTGGCCTGAAACAACACCTTACTTCTTGCTCCTGACCTTCCTACACTTAAGCACAGGAAATCCCAATGTGAAGCTCAAAGTCTATACACATCCACACACTGACAGACACAAAGCGAGTGAAAATAATAAACATGCTACAATGACTATTAGCATTATGAAACAGACACAACCAGACAAACTCAGACTAGGCAGACAGGACAGCCTCGTGAGCGCTCGGCAGCCCTGGAGTGGCTTGGCTCAGTCTAATTGTCTCTCTAATTGGTGATGTCTAAAGGGGGGGTCTTCTCTTTATTTTTGGACGGAGCGGCATGCCATCACGCAAGGCAAATTACATAGACAGACAGGCTGGAACACAACAGAGAAGACACAAATGACAGTGAGAGAGGAAAAAAGTGAGAGCAGAGAGCAGAGGGAGGAGGATGATTATTATTATTATTATTATTTTATTCACCATGGGGAAAAGACATGTTTAGAAAACTGAGTTTCAGGTGGCTAAACATCCAAATTGCTCCCCTCCCAATGGCCCCTCGGTCCCCCTCCATCATCCCAAGTCTGGCTGAGTATGTTAGGGATGAGGTCATGCTGCACCAGTCAGTGGTGAGAGGCCTCATTCTCCACTCCTCAACCCCAAACGCTTTTTCCGGGAGGCCTGCCTTTGATGTGCTCGTAATATGAAGGACGCAGGGCTATCAGCTAGCTGTCAACTCGGTAACTACCCTGCATCGCTCCCAGGGGCAGCAGAGCCAACCGAACCAACATGGCCGTCCAGCACCCAGCAGCCCTGCCGCTGATGGACCTGATTAATTCCCCGGAACGCTGGTTTGTCTTCCTGCAGTTCAGTCAATGACTTCATTCAGCAGGGTGAGGTCACCAGAGGCCTGGTAATAAAGGGGCTGCACTTCACAGTAAAGACAGCACGCCTGTGTGCAGCCCTCCAAAAAAAAAAAAGCCCTTTAAGAAAGAAGAGGGTAGAAAAGAGGAAAACATCCAAGTGTCTTTGGCTCCAGAGTGGCAGTCCTTGAGCAAGAGGCGAGTGGAGCGCACTTCCTCTCACTCCTGGCTTCCCTTCTCTTTCCTGTCTCCCATTGTGGGAGAAATAATAATTGGCAGGCCAATGAATTATTAGCACACACAGTAGCTACAGCAAGAACAATGTCCCTTATTGGTGGAGGCTCCATTAAATGTGACATTCCTTTAAAAGAACAGAGGTTCACACGAGTAAATGGATTTCTTAAATAAAATATAAAATGGCTGTTTCGTTTTCCCTCTGACTCTGACCACCTTCTATTCTATTTGAAAACTTTCATCGTTTTTATAGAGAATAATGTGTCAATGTGATGAATGAGCGTTCAATAAAACCAGTGATAATGATAGAAGTTGTCCTCTCCTCTCCTTGAGTCATAACTGATGTGGCACAGCGGTTTAGAGCAGTAGTCTCATATAACAATGCTTATTATGAGGCAAAGGCCTTTAAACAAGTCAAATAAAATTGATGTCATTCACTTTTTGAGACTCAATGATAATCTGGGGAATTTCACTCCAACAAACGGCATGGGAAAACGACACAACTTACGAGTGTGAGTAACTCACTCTCGCGCTTATGGGATTGTAAAAAATGACAATTTCTTGAAATGTGCCATAAATTTGCTGAATTGCTCTTGCCATCCCCGGGATGATGGTTGCTTTCACTTCGTGAGCCATGCAACTGTAGTCACTTCATATAATCTGGAGTCACAAATCACCAAGGGCCTCCCAGCCTCTGAGGAGTAATATCAGACTTTGGAGGCTTTTTTGGTGGCTCAAGTTAGCCCAGCAGACGGGGACAAATAGATGGTGGTCTGTAGCCTGCCTATCCATCCATCCCACCTCTGGGATGGAGTGTAGATGGGGAGGGGGTGTGTGAATGAAACGGTGGCCCAGCAGTGATGCACGGCGCTGCAAGCTCATAAAGTAGGCCATCAGCTGACCTCTGAGGCACGGGGGAACAGGCAGGGCCTTTACGACCATCACCAGATTTAACAGCCAATAATGAATGGAATAACCGCTTAAACCTTTACGGACCTGCACAGCCGCATGGTAGCAGTGACAGCAGAGCCAGGCAGGAATACAGAGAGCGAGAGAGGGAGAGTGATATATTCAGCCAGTGCACTGACAGGGGCCATGTTTCAACCGAAAGGAAAATGACAGATGCAAAGGGAGAGCACCCTGATATGTGTGTCTCTTTAAGTGGAGCCAACTGGCTTGTCCATTCCCATCCTGATGAATGCACAACAGGGAGAGCTGAAGAGCGAAGTGGACAAAGAATAAGACGGAAGTGACGTTAGGGGAAAACAAACGAAATGGGAGACGGGTGTACTTTGGATGAGGTTTTTTTTTTTTCCTGTCGGTAAAAAAAATAAATAAATAAAATCCACTGAAAATAAGATCATATCCATAAAAGACCAAAAAAGGTTAAAAAAAAAAGGAAAGAAAATCATTATTTGTTTGTGAAATATTTCAGTGAAAATCAGTCAGAAGTGCTTTTTTAGACTTGATACTTCATGCAGTTTATTAATATTAGGGTGAACAAATTGTTTAAACCAAGTGTGTTTGTGCTTCAGACTGCATCTGTGCATGCATTAACATGCTCTGTGGATAAGGGACTTCATATTCTTGTGAAAAATCAACAGAACTTTGGCTATTGGCACACATATGCATTTATATATCTGTATATTAAATAGATATATTTTATCTGATTCATAACTTAAACGACTGTCTGAATTGTTCGATTTAACAACCATCTAATAAACCATACACTAAAAAAATACACATACAATATTACATTTAGTGCAAACGATAGTACAGTATATTTGAAGCTGCAGTATATAAATTTCTTTACTAGCGGGAAGTAAAAAATTTAATTTACAATCTTTGTTTAGTAGACTTCTTTCTCCTTTATTCTGACGTCAAGTCTAACTTATAGCACAATAGCATCCTTTGGACCAAGATCATAACACCAATTCATTAACTGTTGGCAGCGAACTAATTCTGATTTTCAATAAACTCTCTAAACCTAATACAGTGCTCATGAAAGGAGGCCCATTTCACAGGCTGGCACATGTTCAAGCAACATATGCTCACATAATCTCTTAAAAAGCATGATCCAAGTCCAAATTTAATTATGTAATAGCACAAACGAAATCAGAGTGCCGACACAGCAGAGCTCTGATACACAACGTTCTGCCACTCCACTCCCATTCTCCTCATTTGTTTATTGCTCTCACCAGTCCCAACAGCCTCAGGGGCCGTGGCGTCCAGAGTCCACTCAACGGTCTACAGATGGCTCCGAGGCTCCAGACTCATTTCACATGGTTGTTTGTCTTTTTAATAAGGTCTGCTTGAGATATATGACTATTGTTATATGATCATAATGCTTTTTCATGGTCTCTCAAGCCATTACTTTTAGTGCGTTGTGTTTTTACATACTAAGTTCAAAGTCTTTTAACTTGATTTTCTGTTAGTTCATATGGATTTACAGCAGCATGACTCAGTCCAAGCAGTAGTGCTAGTGGTGGCAGTCAGATGAGGTTTAGCAGTTTCAAGGACTAAATGGGTGGGGGACTAAGGGATGTTCATGGTTCTCTGAGCCCTGCACTTCCTCTGGCAGCAGCACTCAACTTGCAAAGCACTGAGCTGAGGCTTCTGATCTCTGTAGAATACAGATAAACTTTAACCAGTGAACAGTGTCAGGCCTTCGCCGAATATGATACTGTCCCCAAACATTGCTGAGGAGGAGTAAAAAAAAATATATATATATACACATGAGCATAAAAAACACAAAAGGGCTCTATTGAAGACTATATCCAAGATACCAGGTCACCTTTTTTTTTTTCCCCCTGTAACCGTATCAATAAATCCTGGGACAAAACTGCATATCCTAAGCACCTTACTGGCGACTTTTACAGTGCACAGTCGGCGCTTGGCACGCAGACGATAACATTCCCCCCACACAATGGTCTAATCTTCATGGCACAGGTAGCAGTGGGATTGTCTTGGATGTGCACCCTGCCGTTGCCTGGGTTTGTCCCGGCATTAGAGCCCTTTGCATTCCTTTGTGCTTTTTAACCAATGAATTAAAGAGGATTTCAACAGGGGAATACTTATCGGAAAAAAATTACCCCCTTTACTCAGAGATAAACAAATCAGACTAAATAAGTTGGAAAGAGTTTCACAAACTCATTCTGTAATCAGGAAGAGCTGCTTAAGATAACAACGCCTGATTTAGACATTTTCCTACACAAAGAGTGAGGAAGAGTGAACCTTAAGCTATATGGGACAGGGTTCATTTTGAGCAGCTGCCATTGCTGTGTAAAGTAGTTTACTTTACAATTTGTATTTATAGGAGCCAATCAGATTCCTCTGTTGTGAGTAAATAAATGAAATTGTTGGGAAGTATTGTTTGTAGATTATATATTCAGGTCACTTCTCCCAAGAAATCTTTTAATTTTTTAATCCATGCAGATGTTTGTTTTCAGAAAACTTTCTGAAGTGCATCCCCAGATGAACACTGAAAGCATTCTTAAGTAGCTAAGTTGCTCTTATACAAAATACCTCAAAGCGTCTAAGATAATACATGTGGATTGAAATGCAATCTGCCTCTCACTTCTCCCCAAGATAAGTACAGCTATTGACAAGACCTGGCTTCCTCCTCTTATCTCACAAACACTTGATACCAGAAACTCTGTGAATAAATAAGTCTTTCAAGATTGTGATGTAAATATATCCGATTAATCACAACAAGGAAAACTGCAACAACTTGTGCTCCCACCCCCCCAAACATCATTGTAAAAATGTTCCTTTGCTTGCAGTTGTATCAAAAATATTTTTTTTTCTTATCCATACTTCAGAAGCCTGTGATCACACCGCCCTCGGTCATATACCCATTACACTGACGTGTTTTAATCTATGCTAATCTATTGTAATATTTCATTTTCATTTTTAAAGATTATTATTAACATTAATTTAAAGAAAGACAATATAAAAAAAAAATAGAGACAAAACTGCATTTGGATAATCTATGCAAAAGCTCTAAGCCCATTTCCATTCCTGATGGATTTAGTGACATACGCCCCCCTCCTTACCCCTCAGCACTAAAATATTTAATTTTACTGAGTAGATCCCCAGGACACGAAGGGAAACCATCAGGTCCATGTTCAAGTTTAATTACTGATTACTGATTTAAACCTAGTCTCAACCCTCCAGCCCCATCTCTGCCTCTGCTGTAGGAGTGAAAAAGAGAGACAGAGAGAAGTGCCAGGAAAGAGAGAGAGATGAAGACAACGGTAAAGTGTGTGTCGGGATTTTTTTTAAGCCATATTTTCAGTGTTACAGCTGAAGCAAATTATTCTGATATGTGTACAGTATTTGGTGAACTCTTACAATGATGTGATGTGTCATTTATAAGATTATCAAATTCATCAATGCTTTCGATTGGCTCTGCTTTACAGTAATATCCCTCCGGTCCACAGTGTGGCGCTCTTCTCTCCTTCTGTTGCACAGAGTCAAAGCAGATTGAGATGAGCCTCATTTTGGCACCTACCATCTGTCCCCCCACTTTTCACACTATTAAACGTCTGTGCATGTGACCATGTGTGTGTGTGTGTGTGTTTGTGTTTGTGTGTGTGTGTGTGTGTGCGCTTGTGTTTGATTAAGCTCTGTCTAGCTATACCCTCATTGCTGCGGATGCCTCTGAATCTATTACAATCCCTCCATCACAGACACCATTTCATTTACATTCCTCGGGCCTTGTTTGAAGAATATCTCAGGTGGGAGAATATATTTTCAGAGTGTCCCTCTTATAGGTTTACCCAGACTCCAATGAGCTTGAAAAGTTGCTGTTGAACACCGGGGGAGGCATTTTCACCTAATGAAACCCAAGATCAATAGAACTGTTCTCTCTTCTCATATATAGTGCATGTACACAAGGGAAATAAAGCATTATTTTTCATCCTCAAATGTATAATGGATATCATTCTTTATTTAATACTTAGTTCAATTCCGCATGTGCCGCAGTGGGGAAATATTTCCTCTGATGATGTCCCTATATTACAGAAAGAAGATATAAAAGTGGAAACATTAAGTCAAATTGTATGAGAAAAATTGAGCGTTACATACCTGAGAAATGACAATAGACTGTAAATTTCACCATCTCTCTCAAGTATTATACCACAATACAGTTAATCTTATATAATTAAAAAGCTTACAGACATTTACATATTAATCTGCTCTGCCTACCGCAATCGACATATTTTAAATCAAGAGCTCAGGTTTTAAAGGGGGAAAAAAGAGAGAGAGAGCGCACCGGAACGAGGAAAAAAAAAAGAGCAGATAACAGTAGAGAGGAAGGAAGATGAGGGAGAGGAAGATGAGAGGAGAGCGGTGAGAGCAGTCACTGCAGGTGCAGCCCTTATCGGCAGCAGAGAGAGGACCTTTCTTATGTAATCTGTGATTTCATTCAGCCTCCGTATCAGATGATTGTCTGGGAGAAGAAAAAGCCATTTTGAGGGGAACGGGCTGCGTGAAAAGGATCGTCTCCCCAGCAGCTCACCCTTCCATGTCGAACCAGCCGCATGGCACCGAAGGTCAGCAGAATTATTGGAGGCGGGGGTGGCTCCGCCAGAGAAGACAATGATATGGCCTTAACCCTCATTTAGAGGTGCCATTTCCCCACCTGACCCCCCTGCTAAAGTGTTATTTTTCCATGTTATGAAATGTGATAGCTCTCTGGTGAAACAGGAGTCTCCAGTTAGGGAGGTAATACTTTGGCGTGCAGCGACAGCGAGACAGGCTCAGCCTCCCCTCTAAATAGGCTGGCTGTGCGGCCTTACTGCTCCGTGCTACGCAGACAGTTCAATCAGGGTAAAACAACGTTCATTTAACCGCTTGGCTAACAACAGCCAGTGGCACAGTGGTACACACAGGAGCCCTGAGATTGCACAGTTAGGGGAGATGATGATAATGTCTTTGTGAATTTCACCCAAACATGTCATTTTAAACCAAGGCTCTGCACAGGGCTGTGTTAAGTGTCATAACCTGTTGTTTTCGGTTCCTGCTCTCTTTGTCTCTCCCCACATGATGAGGGAGTGGCTTTTTAGTATAGGCGAAAAACATCATCATTTAACACAGTGATCAATAATTGATGAGGACTAGAATGCAGCAGTGATTAAAAGGTCTGTTTCTGCATGAGCTGAAGATCACGTTCAAAATACTTGTCCTGCAATTACAAAGTCAACTCATACACGTGGTGTGATATTAATATGTAAGGTGGGAAAATCATACATGTCTAATACTTCATTAATTTCATATTATATTTTCATTAATGTAAAATATGTGAGCAGGGCTTTGAATAATTCCGTTTCAAAGCGAACTAGGTGCAATATCATATGTAAATCAAATGTCAAGGAGATAAAGCATCTAATCACTTCATAGAGAAGGTTGCAGGTGATTATGGTTCTATTTATAAGTTCAAATTACTTTACTCAGGAAAGAAAAAAATAGTTTCGTTGTGAAATTGTTTCTGTGTGGTGAAACAATTTTGTGACTTATGTAAAGAGAAGAAAGCATCGCCTGCATGATTATATCGATTGCCTTGTGTGTTCTGATGTGAGTGAGCTGCTATCAGAGGAGGAGAGTGGAGGCAGAGGATAGGAGAGGGGGGGGATGAACAGAGGGATGTGCATCTTGGTCAACTCTCAGCAGCTCCACCTAGGGGAGCGGAGAGGACCCTGGCTGCCTCAACACTCAGACCTATGAAATTTTCTCACTCCCTCTGCAGAGCTAAACAAAAATGTGTGCATGGTTCACTGTGACTTGCTATATCTCCAGCAAATCATCCCTGCATATTTGTCACTAATCATTCCTTTGATGTGAGGCAAGAGGACACATGGCTACAGGGTCCAGTCTGACACAGGGCCTTGGTTTTCGATAATGGTGCCCAGAGGGCCACAGCACAGGGTAGCGCCGGGGGTCAGAGGAACAGGCAGATTAAGGAGGAGAGGTGTTGAGGTTGTCACCTCGGGGCCTCCACCCACACAAGGAGAAGACGCTGAGACCAGGCATTGCCATCATTCAAAGCAGATGGCATTTTTCTTAATGTGTCAGGGTTTATTTTTGGGATGCAGCCTCTGGCAGGCCCTGGATAGACTAGTTATTAGGCATGTACGCTTATAATTTAGCCAAACCACGGAGGGTTTGGACACAAACCCTGAAGCCTCAAACTGAAAGTCTCCCCCTTTTTCCTCTCTCTTTTCTCTGCCTTCCTGTCAGAGCAGTGAGCAAAAGCTAAGGAAACCGAGACTGTGAGAATGGCTTTACACGAAAAAGGGAATGTAGTTTTACCCAGCACAGGGCAGCATGCTGACAACTGTGTAGTTCAAGTGCACTATTACACTATATATAGGATACCTACTAGGGCTACAAATGCAAAAACAACAAACATCTGTAGCCCTTGAGGAATACAAACACACACCACAGCTTAAATCATACATGTTGTGAGATTATTTAAGGAAAAACAACTTAACTTGAATGCAAGTTCAACTTCCATGAAATGCATGCAACTTGATATAACTTGCAATAAACGCCAGTCATTGATCCAAAACACCCCGACAAATGCACAAGGCGGCTGCAGAGCAAGTAGACCTGCTGCACGAGCACTGGAA
The DNA here is from genome assembly GCF_000972845.2 of Larimichthys crocea. Classification (NCBI taxonomy): domain Eukaryota; kingdom Metazoa; phylum Chordata; class Actinopteri; family Sciaenidae; genus Larimichthys; species Larimichthys crocea. The sequence goes on along the minus strand of NC_040018.1, from coordinate 21,769,734 downwards.
TCTAGATCTACACACCCTCATGTCACAGCAGCACTCGCACAAACACACAGAGGCATCAGGACTGCAAAGAGATAATTAGCAAGCACAGCTGACTCCTTGAATTGTCCTCCGTCCTCCCCCCATCGTTTCCCTGCTAATAGGGGCGTGAGTCCCACTTATTAGATGTGATTATCCACCCAGGGCTGTATGTAGATTAGCTTTATTACATCCCTCAACCAGCTTCTCTGCTATTTAGACAGAAAATGTAATTCAATGATGTAACTTAGATATAAATCTGCATTTACAGGGCAAAGTCCCACTCCAGCACTGGTTATGACAGGTTGGCTGATTAAACTATCAGGCTGACAAGCCCAGCAGCCACACAAGAGGACAGGCAAAAGTACAAAGGCCCTCTTATTATAGAAAATCCCCCAGAATAGCCAACGGTGGGGATATGGTAATGATGTAGTACCTCTCCATCAGGTCTACAGCACGTACACACACACACAGACTTACACACTCACACACACAACAACACTCACATGTGTGTACATCCGTATAACAAACAAACACATACATATACAAAGACATTTGTATATTTTACTATACAGCATGTATAGGTACGCAGACACACACACAGAGACAGACAGACACAGACACACGCACAGACACACACACACACTTATCTCTCCAATTCCCTTATCCAGCTGAATATGATGACTGGCTTTTGGAATGACCTCCAGGCAGAGGACAAGGCCTTGTTCTGTGGCTCCCTCCCCTTCTCCTCCTCTCTTTCTTCCTCCCACAGAATGAATCTAAAAGATTGGTGACCTTGCTGTGGGTCTGTGAGGGAAATGAGCTACATCTTGTCACAGACTGAACAGGCCATTTGAAACCTGGTTTGTTGGCTCTGAAAGGGCCAGCGATCGTGGAGCTGATAAGTGAAAGGGGTGGCTTTTATTCTGAAAATTAAAAGGCAGGCCTGATGGAAATATGTCTGCATTGGTGTTAAGCATATCGTTGCAAGACACTTATCAAGTGAGCATCTCTACAGCAAGAGAGAAAGGGCAGACAGTAGCTGTGAATCCATACTCTGCTGCCGGCAAGCTGTAGGCACGAAACAAAAACAACCAGTGAAGCTTCTCAACAGCCCTTATGCCAATAACTAGGAATATGTTAATGATTTTCAGGAAGCAAATTAACTTTAAGGGTTTTCTTACCAATGTGCCATCTCTGGGATAGGATTTAAAATTCATTATCTGCACAGTTATCCAAATCCATGCTATGGTTCAGACAGACACACAACACACACAAAGTCTGGAAACAAGCACAAATGAGCAAACTCGCCCATTTCTCCAGCGGGATTGTGCGTGTGTGTGCTTGTGTGTGTGTGTGTAAGTAAGTCTCCAAACAAAAGCTGGCATCTCCCATGGCCTGCACAAATGTTTGTCTAATGTAAACCACCATATAGGAGCATCTAATTAGGAGTGTCAGGCTGCATGTGGCTGAGAAATCTCAGCCAACTGTCAGCCAATTCAGATCGCTCCCAATCAGCAGGGAGACGAAAAGGGAAGAAAAGGCAGGAGGGGATCCGGCAACTGGGAGCCAGGGACCCGAGCGGGGGGCAATTAACAGCCAAGGTGAAGCCACTCATTGTCGTCAAAGAGACTATGCTAGCCATGCATGTTAGACTCCTACCCTCCCCGTTACTTTGCCAGCAAGCATCCGATGGCACTTTTGTAATTAGGCTAGGAATGCGGAGCAGTGCTGCATGGCGGTGGCCCCGGCGTTGCCTTAAATGACACATGAAGGAGAGCATGCTGGGTAGGCGGTGCAGCGGCACTGTAAGCTCACATCCAGAGAGTAAAGCCTTCACTTTTGAAGGGAGTTGGTAAATGGGCAGGACTGGCTGGAATGCCACAGTGGGTGAAACCCAGAGAAAGGTCATGATAACCCAGCATGGGTCAAGTGTCCTCCTCATTAAAAACCTAAGGTTTACAGAGAGGAGGAGATGCCCTTAAGCACAGCACCACACTTTTAAGACCACACCAAGTACGAAGAGGCCATGGAAACACATGGTAACACACATTAAACATGCAGACCCACAGAAGGGGCAAATATTACTTGAAAGGCTGGGGCAAACACAGGGCATGAAAGGTAAAAAAAATAAAAAAATAAATATATATATCATAGGCCAAGGTGTTTTCTAAACCATGTCCCTTGGCGTTGATGATTAGCGGGCGAAAACTGTAAGAGGAATGCAGTTTTTTTTTCCACCTAAAGCCATGATTTGCTTTGCATAAACAACAACAACAACAATAGCAGGCAGGTTCTTCTCTAGAAGCCACACAATGAGCTCAAGGGTTCCTCATAACATCTCATTATAGTTAATGAGCGCTGTGTGTTTACAATGTGTAGCTCTATAGAGCTAGCAGTGTTTACCCATCCCCTCCTCTCAATGGAGATCACTCAGCACACCCCAAAACAAAGGAGGATTTGTTTAGCCATGGGCTGTGTTTCTTCCCCTCTGGATCATAGGGCTCAATCTAGCAGGCACAGGCTGTTAGCACTATCTCCCAAATTCATCACAGCTACCATGGAATCCCCAAATATATTCTGGGTTACACAAACACACATAATTAAGTTAGATTAAACATTAAACACTATATTACTACCTCTGACATAAACACACATCCCCCAAAGGGCCATCCAAACCGAAACATCCACAAAATTAAAGTGTGTTGTCGTGAAAACAACAAAGTAGTCTCGGATAGCGTGTCTTTTTTTTTTTATTGTGGCTACGTTGACTTATATATCATGTCAGTCGTAGTAAACTCCCCCCAAAGACTAACAGAGGTCTGGAGAGCGGCATGACTCACACCTGGATGTCATGTCTAGATACTTTTAGAGAAGTGTGAAAACATGTAACACTGTCTACATTCATCTCTATCTGGAGAATCTCATAATTAAGTCAAGGTTTTTAGTCAGATTGTCATTTCTGTGACTGCGGCAGTCAGAACAGTGAGTATAGCTCATCTGATTTGCTTCCATACACCACCATAATTAAACAAGTAGGAAAATACCAGAAGGGGGGAAAATTAAACATATAAAATGTTTCCGGAACATCACATCTGCATCAGTACAACACATACCTCACTGCATCATACGCCTATCCACTAATTAAGAAAATAATTATCAGCACTTAAGATCCTTGAGTAAAAAGCTACAGGAGAGTTCTGCATGGTAGGCTCTTCTCTTAATCAGTGTGTTAGGAAGCATGGCAATTCAGAGGCTGATTGAGTCCTGTGTTGAGTGTGTGTTAATCTCTGATTAACATCTGCGTGTGATCTTGTGGAAGTATGGCACCAGTGAGCCCTATGTGCACACAGGGCATGAAATATCCAGGCGTGTAATAACATTTTATTTACAAAGGGCCCACTGGGCACAATGCATGCCAGCACTGCCAAACTGAGCCCATTGCAATTCACTTGAATGCATTATATTATTCTGGCAATCCAACTGGGGAAAAGGAAAGGGAATGGCTTTAGTCACACTGGGTTATTAGGAGCTGAGAGATGATGGATACCTGTAAGGCGAACCTAATCCAACACTCATCAAGCGCAGCGAAGAACAGCAGTGTACCTATAAAAGCGGTAGGATGAGGCATGATGAGGACCATACGGGAGGGTCAGTCTGCTCTAACCCGCCCGACCCAAGCCCCCAGCGAGGACCAGAGCAGGGCTGTATTTCAGGAAGGAATGTGAGGCATGCAAACCGCAACGCCCATCCACTCCTCTTAAATCAATGGTGCATTTAGCCAGGAACCTGCTGGATCAAAATCAATAAAACACACTATTTCAGCACACAGTGGGGAAAACATAAACGCATACCAAACGTTAAATCATTAGCATGTGGAGTGACAGCAGTGTATGGAAAAGTAAGTATTCAAACATGGTGACAACATGTTAGTGGATGTTATAAAGTGGAGGGCAGAGGTGTGTCTATGCATATGTGTACTAAGAAAAAAAAAAAACCTTCAGTCATTACATTTCATGACTTAAGTTTCAAACAATGCCAACATTTACATCTAATGTACAAGCAAAATAGAAGGTTCAGGGTATGGAAGTCCTTACATATGGAATACAATGAATGCACAATCACACAATATATGAAAATATATGGCTCAATTCATATTCATTGTAGCTATGAACTGACAGCTTATCTGAATAATCTCCACTTTATGCAAGTGTGAAAATATCACCTATGTGCTGACCTATTGCACCCTTGGGGCTCAGAAGAACCACATCATTCATTGTGTATTGTGAATATCCCACATGATAATACCAGAATGATATTCTTGGACCAAGTGACACATTTTTTTTCTCAGCTATTTTGTTCAATTTAATGGAAAAATGTGTTAACAAATGAACGTATTTAGCAGACGCATCACATATTGTACTGAAACAGATTTTTGACGAAAAATCAGAAAAATACTGGCACATCCGTACAGACAAACATAAACCATAGAGCTTTCTACAGGACTTGACTTATTGTTTACAACATGTAAGCAAATAAATAAATCAAGCTATGTGGATTTGATTATCATTTGGCTTTTGAAAAATGAACGCCTTTTAGAAACAACTACAATCAGAAAACATTAGCTTCATACACATAATGTTCATATAGTATAGTGTGAATTTATATTTTCCATGTATCAACAATGGACAGACGTAAACAAACCCTTTCAACCATGCTTCCACAAGCAGCAAAAGCCCAGTAATTGTAGATATTTTATGCTGTCTTTCCCTCTTTAAGGATCCCCTTATAATGAATATATGCAAAAGTCCATTAGAGCATAAAAACACAGACACCAGGCCCTCGCTTCCCCTATCCACAACATAAAAAAAACAAAACAAAAAAAAAACAAGCTACCGGCATCGCTTTCAATGAGAGCTGAGCCTTTCAGACTGCTTTGGTGTCCTACAAAATTACCATATGAGAAGCTATTTACGACTCGACAAAATTTCTGTGTGTTTCCATGAGAGTTCAGTCCGTTCCTGTGATGGAACAAAATGAAAAGCCTGCCTTACTTGTTGCACGCAATTAAGCCCCTGCGAAAAGACAGTCAGGGCAGTTTAACATTTCATAGGGCTGTAATTATTCTTTAACTGTTAGAAAGTGTTGTCCCCGAGGAGCCAATTACTTGAAAAGCGCTCATCACACACAAGATATATACAAACAAATCCTTCAAGCACAAAGTAAATGTTTAAACATTAAAAGGGATGAGCGGAGGAACCCATACCAATCAGTTTTGGTAGGAGCTAATTACTAATAAGAGCAGCAACCCCGTTGTGTTAGATAATTATCATACCAACTTACACCTTAAACACACAGAGCACCTGCCTGGCTGGTGTACCATGGTTATGATCACGGGGGAAAAGAGGAATCAAGCAGAGACTGCCAGAGACTGGAGCGGCCAAGTGGATGGACATGGAAAGTTATTGGCATCAGGATCTCAGCACATGTGGAAGAATATTATTCATGTTTACAACACACCCACACCTTAAAATCTGATTTTGATCTTTAAATAAAGAGTACAAGAAAACTAGATAACCTTGTTTTTTTTTTTGTATCGCTGAAGAATTATACTGTAGCAAAAAAATTTTTACAAGTAAAACTGCTTCAGTAATTTGTCTGAAAACAAGCAAAAGTGTATTTAAATGAGGGAAGTTACCACACTAGAATCAAGTTCACACCACTTTATGAAAAACTAAATACATTTAAAAAACAATTCCAGGAGCTGAACTGGGCTGGACGCCACCCTGAGTGAATTATACCACTTATTTTAAACTAAAATAAAAACTTAAGAGTCAATATTAGCTTAAGTGACTTAGATGGATAATTCTTCAGTTCAGCAATCATATTAACCTCCACTTAGTCTCTACATCTGCTTGGCCGTTGTTTGCTCATCTAATCAATCTCCTTCAGCCTTGTTCTTTAATGTCCTACCACGTTTGGCCATCTCTAAATATCCGCTAATGCCTGGGAAACATCAGGCCCTCAATGATAGCACTGTAAATGTAATTTATTTCTCACTCATGCAAGCACTTGAGCTAAACGATTATGGCTACTGAGGAGCAGCACACTATATAAGATAAATATTGATTGACTGAAGGGTTTGTTAGCTACAGTGAAGAATAAGGTCTGAGTGAGAAGAGACGTCTATAAAGAGGAGAGGGAGAGGAGTGTTCCGAGTTGTCTTGTGCCAACTAGGCTTGTTCCAAATAAAGAATAGGCTGGCTCGACCTGGCTCAGCCACAAACGGCCATTTCACAGGAATTCCAATCTTTCAGATCCAAAACAAAACAGACTGGGTCTCTCTCTCACCATCTCTCTTTTTTTTTTAATAATTTTTTCCTTCTGTCCATTTAGCAATAAAGCACTAAAAGCCTTCTGACATGTGTGTGTCGACAGGAACAGGTTAATTAGTAACAAATGATATGTAACTGTATTTCACTAAGTAGGAGTCTGATTATAAAAAAGAAATAATAATCATCATATCACTTTAATATTATGCATGTAGAATATATTTATCACTGTTATTTTGAACGTGCGACCTGTTGCAAATATCATTTTATACATCTCCAAATAATAGTTCAAATCAGTGTGTATTGCAGCTCAATGTTTGGCTTTTGTAAGAAGACAAAGTAATTAGTTTCTGTTCTCAGAACAGAATTATGTTACTCGTGACATTTCTAGCAAGTAATTGGCAAACGAATACATTTCAAGATCAACCCACCATGTTTGGAAGGTGAGTTATAGAAAAAATAATAATGATTCATATTCACTGAAGAGCTTTATAGGAGTGTGTGTGTGTGCCAGTAAATGCCAAAATATAGTTATCAGAATAGGATGTCAGATGACCTGAATTCGTCCTGATATATGAGAGGGTCTTAATGTTTATTAAGGATCACTTCGTCCTGTGTCTCTCCACACATACACACAGCATACTCTGCCTGTCTTGTTTCATCGTCCTTGACATCATATTGTAGCAACATCTCCAGAGGCCCAGGCATAACCTCAAAATCCTGTTTAGCCAAATTAACATAAGGCCTACCGTTGCAACACAGCAAATGGTTTGTGATGTAATATATGAGATGGATTGCTTGCTTTGAAAAACATTATCGGATGTATGGCATAAATATTCTCATGTTGCCTGAGTGCAAAAGTATGTGCCTCTCATATTAACAAATTGATGCTCGGTTATTACTCAATGAAAACACAACTGAGCTACATCCTAGTGTGTGTGTGTGTGTGTGTGTGTGTGCGCGCGCATGTGTGTGGTTGTATGTAGTGAGCATATGCATCCTGATTCTGTTTGAGCGTGCGTTTGTGTGCCACAGACTGTCAAACTTTTTTACCTAACCCTCAATTACCACAAACACACTTGCCTATACACCCGTTACACAGGAAATTTCCACCAGTGTAAACAACCTTGTGTTGTTGATGTGTGAGACTGACTGAGAGAGAAACAAAGCTGTCTCAAATCCCATTTGGGCTGAGAGGCAGCCCATATAGAAAGTTACCAAATAGTGCTAATACTGCTAATAGGATGTTCCACTCTAAATAGGAGCTCATGTTAATACCCAGATTTTCATTCATGCTGGAAATTGTAGTTTTAAATTACAGTTTAATGCTTCAGATTTTAAATAAAAAAAGCCCCTCAAAAAACCTTCACAGCAACACAAAAATTACCACAGCCTCTGAACAGAGCCTCAGCCTCCCATTGTCAGCCAATTACTATGCAATCTCTTTCTTATGACTGAATAGCTCACTGTTAGCAAATAATGAAAAGGCAATTATGGCAAAGCTGTGTTCATATTACCCTCTTCATTTTATGCAGGCTGTAATTATTGTCAATCCTAGAGGCTTACTCTACCATGTAAGAGGCAGCAGGGAAGAAAATGGAGTGGGCTGGTGCATGGCAAATTGGAAATGTCACAGCTACCTTTTTATCAGCACCACTAGACCCCTTTGTGCGCGTGTGAACTCACGTACACGTGCATGCGCACATATACACATACACTGCAAACATACATGGTCCGACATAGGTGTCCATTAGCACTCACACCCATGGTATACATTTATTTACAGGTAGGCGCACGCACATATTTACTCCCGCCATCACCATAAATCAGATATTCACCAGTGGGAAAAGAAAGAGGAAAAAAACGCACACACAGCACGCACAAAACGATGTGTGTTTTGCAGAATCTTCACCTCAAGCTGTTACCATAGCTTAAGTACAACGCTAGCGGGTGAAGAAATAAATAAATAAACTGACGATGAAGCGGGTGTGAGAAAAACACACACACACACACACACGCACACGCACACACACACACAAACACGCACACACACACACACAGACAGACAGACTCCTTTTGTTCTTCTCTTTTTTTTCCTGAAAACAATGATTCCCTGAAGACTCCTGGTTTTCTTTCCCTGCCAGTGTCTGTCTAACAGCAAAGTGGTGGATATATTCCTTTTGCCTTGGCCCTCATTAGCTGTCTCCATGCTGTTCAGTAATAGGGAGTGGCACATAAATGATTCCCTTTATAGAGTTTGATGTGCCACACTGAGAGGACCACAGCCCCCGTATGGACAGCACCCCCCATCAACCCCTTTACCACCACCGCCAAGCCCCCACCCCCCCCACAGATGGAGTGCACATGGGGGGAGGCAGGGCTGGAAGAGAGAGAGAGAGAGAGAGAGAGAGAGAGAGAGCAGTGTGTGACACGCATGACAAACGTCTTAGCCTATGTCGGTGCTAATTCTAATGGGCGGCGCTGACCCTTAAAATAAAACATTTCATCAATGTTTCCCTAAGTGCCACTAGCAGAGGTACATAATTAGGCAGGGACATCAATAAAGGTCCATGCACGGGCACGACTGTGGCGCACATGGTACCAGGCACAGTGAAGGCGAAATGGAAACACAGAAGGGATACACAGGCAGGAGGTGCAGCGAGGAGAGATCTTTTGTCAATACTCTTGCATGCATCCCTGACAAATCAAAGTGAATAAACAATGTCGTGATTCTACCGTACCTTGACAGGCGAGAAGCAGGTCTACTAACACGATTCTGACGGCAGACTTTTCAAGGTCAGCCTTTAAGCTCTTTAACTGCACTGTTTCAGGCTTTGCACCAAATTCAACTCGACATTCATATACCTGGCAAGCACATTTATAATATATTTTTTGAAAGTTATTTTCTCCTCTCTCTTTTTTCCCCCCACTTCGTCCCACAGAAGCAGGTGCTGCTCCTTTTGTGTTTAACAAGATTCTTGAAAGTGTGCATGAGGGACAAGTGCATTTCTTAAAGGAAGGCGTTGCACTACACGAGGCTGTCTTCCAAACGTGCTTTTCAAATGGATACTGAAGCCTGTCACAGTCATATTACTTTACCTCTAACATAATAGCATCGTCTAGTGCACTCCAACAAAAAAGACAGCCAGGGAAACATCACAACAGGATCAGGGAGAAGAAAAGCCCTCTTTTAACTTTCAAAACTCCTTAAGTTCTCAGAGCACACAGACTTCGGTGTGCCGCTAGCTTACGATGGTGCGTTTGCCTGCTGCTTAGAAGAAGGGTGGAAAGAGACGCAGTAAAAACAATGTAGTCATTACAGCTCACTTGAGTGTCATTTTGGCAGGCGGTGTTATATCGCTGCTTGACTTCAGATGTGTAACTGAAATCACTCCTCTGTTGTCTTGTGGCCTGGTGGCTGTTAGGTAGAGTTACAAGGCACACAAACAAACCAAAAAGATGCCAATTTACTTCCCGACACTGTTCTCCATATTTGAGAATTTTGAAAGCAAAGTGTTTTGATTTTCGCCGAGCGAGTAAGGCGACAGAAGATGATGGCAGAATACAGTGATCAATCATAGACATTTTGTGGAGGTTGCTCAGTTCTTTACAGATACAGATCTCATCCAAAACAACAGCACAAACAGCAACAGCTGCCGCAGTGACTAGACCTACAACACCACCAAAAGGTTTCCTGAGAGCAGGATTTTGAGCCTGTGTGACAGACTCTGCATGCATGCGTGCGTGCGTGTGTGTGTTTGTGTTGTGTGTATTTGTGCGTGTGTATCATAGAATTCTTGGATTTGATGTCATGATTGTCACAGGCCCTTGAAGCGAGTGGCCCGTGTGTTCGTCAATTCAGTTTGATGTGTCTCTCTCATACACACAATGACACACACACTCTTTGACACACACCTTGTGAGCCCTGGTGTTCAGTCATCCTCCACATCTGGCCCGGGAAAACAGAGCTGTAAATAAAGGAAGGAAGAGACGAAAGAGGAAAATGAGAATGAATGCAGAGACAGAATAATACCCTTCATCCCTCAAGTCATCTGACTAAAAGAAATTATTTTTTGCAATAACAGGTACTTGTTAATCTGCGGGGGCCTGATGATATGTGAATAACACAAAATGACCAATTACACTAAACACGCCAGCTTTAATTTCCTGCCTCTGAGGACAATAAATAAACGCAGCCTCTATGAAGGCATGAGTGGAAAGTGCTCCCCTATCAAAGCCATCCCCGAGTTATTTTCTTTGATTAGCTGCCAAGGCCCAGATACCCCCGTCTGTTTCAAGTCATTTGAGGCGTTCAAAATGAAATTATGGAGCATCTCTTCGAGATATTAGTGTTAAAGAGCAAGTAGCCCATGGCTACAGTAATCCCCTGTTAATCCTGACCTAATGAGACCAAGCATCAGAGAAGGGGAAACACAGGGTTAAACGGCATTAGTGGGACTTAGTGGAGTGGCGTAAGCTTTTTTTAAAGGGTAAATTATAACACTTTCTACAAAAACGGTGTAATGTAATGTCATGTCAGTAAAAAGTAAAATAGTGTAGTGAAATGGAAAAACAAAAAAAAAACTAATGAAAAAATCAAATACACACTATGAGATTAAAACAGCTCCTGTGTCATTGATGATAATACATTCTAATTTAATTTAAATGTAGCTGAACTACTGTGTTTTATTCTTTACAGACACATTTAGCTTTCAGACAAAGGAAACAATTAAAATCTGGAATCTGTACATACAGTAAATTCAGGACAAAAGGTGACAACAAATATCTTATATGATATTAAATTAATACTTCTGCAATGTTTGAAAACAGAAATATCATTAATTCCCTCAGCCCACTGAACACAGCCTGTACAGTATGACAACCAACAAATAAAAGTGTTACGTTTACATACTCTGGTTATGGTTAAGGTTAGGTTTGGGTCATAGAGTCACGGGTCTACAAATCCCAAGAGAAAGCACTGACTGTGAGACGAACTGTGGAAGGGGAAAAAAATGACTTTTTTTCCTGTTGCTACATATGAAGCTGTTGGTGTGTGTACACTGTAACAACACAACTGATCATTAAATGATTAATCCGTTTAAAGCTGGAATTGTGGGTCTGAAAGATTTGCAGAACACCATACACACAGCATTATATTAGGTTTAGTAAAAAAACAAAACAAAAAAAAAAACAAGTTACCAAGCTTCACTTCTTTAGTGAAGCTGACTTATTTTAGTACATTTCATTTTACACCACTGGGCAACAGTAATCCTATTGAATTACACAGCGGAAATCAATGCATTTATTCAGAAATTAATTATCCCTATTTAAAGTAAGTGCTTGCCCCTTAAACGAGTAGATAATCCATGTTGCTTCAGTTCAAAACCTACCTGTTTCAAAGGTGCTCATATATACTCAGTAATAAGGTACTGTGGTGTGCCAGCGGGGCGGCCAAACTCATCCAAAGATAACACAGCACTCAGCACCTAGATCAGCAGGGCACTTCCTCTTCACCCCTCTGATCTTTAATAGACACTAATCAGATGTGGGCCTGGGGAGAGAGCGCAAGAGAGACAGAGAGAGAACTCTTATATATTATATCAAGGTTTAAAAATATACAAAGCATGGTTTAAAAAGCAGATTTGAAGTAGTCTAATGTAACATGTTCAGATAGAATCAAAGTATTGTGATGCATATATCAAAAATGTCTTTAAAATTATAGGACCAAATCTTTTAAGAATGCTTAAAAACAGACACATGAAGTGAGAATGTGTGTGAGTGTGTGTGTATCAGAGAGAGAGAGAGAGAGAGAGAGAGACAGGAGGAACACATGAAGCTTTTAAACCTGAGAGTGAGCGCACCCTCCATCTTTCAAGAATTCATAAATTAATCACCAGGCGGTGAAAATGTCCAAACAAACACATGAAAGTTAGATGCTGCTCTGCTGTGTGCGTGTGTGTGTGTGTGTGTGTGTGTGTGTGTGTGTGTGTGTGTGTGTGTGTAAGCAGGGAGGGTATACATATAGAAGCTGTGTCTGATCCTTGACTGGTAATTAAGCTTATAGCTTTACACACTTGTATGCACACACACTCCCACATACACACACATTTGGAGTTAATAGGTCATACATAAACCCACAGTTAACAAAATGAAAGACCACACTCTTTGTCTCTCTTTTACATTCTCATGCACACACACACACACACACACACACACACACACACACACACACACACACACACACACACACAGAGGGCACGGGACCATTTCTAGGACTGTCAGATTAGAGAGGGTCCTTAATTTGTGTGACTCAGTGGAGTTTCGCTGGCTAATGAGATTGGGCTAATTGGTATCGTTACTGTAATCTCCTGAGGCACAGGACAACACATTTAAACATATACCCACTGATCACACTTAAAACTTGCCAGTGATGCTAAAGGTCATTAGTGGCTGTGTTCATTTCCAAAGCCATGCGATGTAATAGGGAGGGGAGTGCATAAAACACTGTGGAAGTTCAACAGGGTTAAAACATTCATTTGCTAATTCCAGGATGCATGTTGCCAAAAGAAAACACGCTGTAATTACACAGGGAAAAAAAAACAGAACAAGCTAAAGTAACACTCTTAGACATAACCATGGATCTCACTATGCAACCCATTTTCCAGGCAAATTAAAGCATATGTTGTTGCACTGAACACTTAATTTGGCAAATTCCCCTATACACAGATAAGACCCTTTTTCAAGTTTTCAACAAGTTGAGTTAAGATTTCTATATTGTTCTTTTTTTTTTCCCCAAAAGGACTCGCCTGCTTCAAAACTTAATTAGTTTGGCATTGTAGTTGTACTTTTAATTACCTTTCAACATATTTTCAACACAACGACTTGTACATCTGTGGTGTAAAATGCTAGGAAGTGAATGTATACATTAGTAGGACAAAGGCCCACCACATACCTACATACAATTATAATGTAAGCATTTTACAACTTACTGAGCCAAAACTGAGCTATATCCTGGCCATGACATTTTTATTTTTACAACAATGGGTCGAATGCCAATGTGAAAATAACATTGTTTTCAGTGTAACAGGCAGCTGTTTTAGTGGGGTAAAAAAAAATGCTTAAAACTCACTGTACACTATCTACTTACCACAAAACGGCGGACCGACACATCTAACCAAAGACAAAAACAGAGCTAGATGGGAATAAGTAACTGATTGCCATGTAAAATGTCAAACAAGTTCACACAGCTTGTTTGTGTTCCTCACAAGTTTCCGAAAAATAAGTTATTCCAGATACACAGAAGTGTATGTATAAGTATGCATGGGGTTTTAGTGGTAAGCACGGTCACATGACAACAAAATAGCTCAAACCTCACTAGGGCCAATGATGTGGAACATGTTCCTCCACCATAATTCATGTAGATTACTCAAAGATGTCCAAGTTACTGTTGGTATTAGAGGCTTGCCCTTGACCAAAGCACTAGACTGTAGTTGGACTGTAGTTGGTCTGTCAGAAATGAATTTCCCCACAGGCATTCATAACGTATAACTTAACAACCCGAAGCAACTATTAAAAATTCATCACTTAATATATACACATATCTTTTATTGTATTTATTTCCAGGCACTAATATAATAAATGTAGAGTAAGGCCATCAGCATAAGTAGGCTATCAGTCTCCCTTTTGGCTCAGGCCAGGGGAATGGCATGAGGCTGACGGAGTGAAACAAGAACAGTAGCTAATGTTAGCACTAATGTTAGCATTAGTATTAGCATTAGCAATAGAGATGAATGGAGCGCCTGGCAGCCAGGCCACGTCTGTCCACAACTAGAGACAGGTGGGCCCTTAAGCCTGGCTTCAGGTTACTGAGACGATCCACAATGTGCGTCACATGCTCACAAACACACACAATCATATACACACCGAAACCCTGAGTCATTTATTCTAGACTATTTTAATACCACATTAATACTCTGCTAATACTTTTTAATGAATAAACAGAGGGAATATGTTTCCCCTTGTTTATTATCAATAATGCCATTATTTTGGCCACATTTCACCAGAGAAAAACGCAGAGTTTTTAACTATACAGTAAATAACAGAGGAGCATTATTTTGCATGTGTTACAGGGCTTTGTGATGCTAAAATATGTAGGGGAAGTTTGCTTTAGCACTGTGGGGGGAACCTAAGCCCTGCCACCTGTTTGCCAGATCCAGAGGCTTTATTGAATATTCTTATAAAATCAAAAAAAAAAAAAGGGGGGAAGAGAAATCAAAGCATTTCCTGGCTGCCTGTGGCACAGCTTCTGAAGACTGTCCTATTTTTAGGTTCTGACCTAAAGCAGCAGCCTTCTCTTTTAACCTCACAAATGTGGACCCAGATGTTGCTGGTACAATAAAAACATGAAGCCATCTAACCAATGTGGTTATTTAAACAATATAGTCTCTGACTCTTGCTGGTAAGTGATAGTGATGCATATATAAATGCCTATTTCTTAGCTAGCTCCCTTACACACAATAAGAAAAGCAGCCCTGCAGGGTCTGTGATTATAACTAAAGGGAAATGGTACCTGACTGTACTATAAATTGTGACTGACTCAACTGGGCTGTGATCACATGACAGTTTCCTGTATTCTCAAAATTAACTCATTAGACATTCACAGCCTTTCTATTCCAGAAAATGTTTACCAAGGGATCCGGGGTGAGATGCCATGTTTGTCTTGCAATCAGATCTGAGCTGGAATGTGGGCAGGAGGAAGGCAGGCAGAGGCCTCTCTTCCTGCCTTGTTGGCTGGGTGGATAGTTGGTACATAAGGACCCAGCTCCGAGTGCTATTTCTAACCCCTCACCCCAGCACACACACACACATACACAGAAACACACACTCTCACCCCCCACCTGTTTCCCAGACTCCCCATCAAATGAGTCCTCTAACAAACTGCCCCCTCATGGACACAGCTCACTCTATTCCTCCTCCAGACGAACGTCCCTAAATAAAACCTGGCCATCAAGCCAATATGAGTTTTACTGGACCACAAAAATAGAGAACATAGTTACACAAAGTTCACACTCTGATCTTACACATGCACATGTCTGGTCATCTCCTCATAAATTAAATTAGCTTATAGCTACTGTTTCAAAACATGTTGAAGCCACCTGTATGTGATGGCTGCCTTTATGTGCAGGATAAACAGGAAATGAGGAGCTTTGTTATTTTATCATGTGTAAGGTCTGTGAAATTTCAAACGGGTGGGTTTGTTTTCAAAGATTTATTCTCTGATTTATGCTATAGCTGATCCAGGATTTCATATAATAATACCATATGAGTGGGGCTTTAACCCCTCTGACCCTGTCTCATCCTTCTGGCCATGTCCCATAAAAGTGTAATCTAAAAATAATTTTAGAAGCAATTTACTTCTACAGTTTAAAAAAAAATGAACCTACTCTTATAAAATGATAATTAGTGTATGATTACATGGGTTCATGAAATACTACAGAACGTAAAGACCAGCCTTAGTTACTCACTTACAAAAAGAAATGAATGCAAAGTTTGATCATTAGATCATTCAATATAGAGATAATTAATTTTTCACATTGCAAATGTAACATTCAGAGTTGACATTTATTTTGCTTTTGCTATTTTCTCTTTACTGAAATCTTATTAAGAATTTCCAACTAGTCTTCTCCACAGCAATATTACTCCATATTATCTTTTTCTGCTCACTGATTTGAAACCTGTCACAGGTCGAGGTTTTAAAAGGATACAACATCCTAACAAGTGATGATTGAAACTGAAGGAGAGACACAGAGCAAATGAGACTAGGAAAAGTGAATGAGGGAGAAAGGAAGGAGAAGCGGGAAGAAAAGAAAAAAAGAGACCCATTGTAAAAGCCAGTCTTGTTAGCACCGTGTCACACGAGCATCCATATATCATCTCCGGGTCTGTCATCTGACCCCGATGTGTCACAGAGCCTGGACTGTCCCCTCAAACACGAGCCCTTCTCTGGTAACCCCTGGGTCCTCTGTACCCCCATCTCTCCCAGCTCCCAGTGAGTGTTAGGCAGTACTTTACAGCCTCTGAAAGGGAACTAAAGACCGCTGAGGATTGAGATGAATTACAGCTGGGGGAGCTCTTCTAACGAAGGGCGTCCGAATTTACAGCTTTGCCAGCTTTCTTAACTTCATGGATGGAGATAAAGCAGGCCTTGGTTTTGACAGAGCCCCGCTAAGAGCACAGACAAGGGGGGCAGAGAGAAGGAAAGCAAGACAGAGAGAGAGGAAGACGAGGTTTAGTTTCTCAAAGAGAACCTAATGAGTGAAAATATATGAAGCAGAATGGCCCTTGTTATTCTCTCCCCCGACAAGAAAAACGGCAGCCAAACGTCAAGTAATATTTATTGCGATCAACAGTCATTGAAAGGTTATGGACACAGAGGCCCTGACTGCACTCACTAACTATTTTGTGAAACAGAAAGAGCCAGCCGCAGCATGAAACACATTTTTCTTTCTTTTTTTTGAGATCAGTCAGTTTAAGCGCTTGTTAAATCAGCCAAGTAAAAAAAAAAAAAAAAAAAAAAGAGGCGAAAAAAAAATCCTTTCGAGTGCTGTCTAAACCTGAATGAAAAGCCCTTTGTAGTTCACTCTGTTGAGTTTGTAAAAACAAATGCACACTACATCAAGCCAATCATTTATCCCCCAGACAAAGATCAAACTAATATTGACTGAAAAACACCTGAAAGATGAGAAAGTGAATGCTAATGAGAGTGGCCTTCCAAGCTGTTAATCACAGTGAGCCTCAATTTGAGAGAAGGAAGAAAAAAAAAAGTGAAGGGGAGGTTGGGACAAGAAAGCCATCTTCATAAACATCCTCATTTTCAAGGAGCAGAGGATGGTGCACGGGGTCTGGCTGCAGCCAGGCTCCTATAAGAGCTGTGAATTGTATATCAGCCTCTAAAGCTGGCACTTTAATCCTATTTGCATTCATATGACTATAGCTGGATCCTGGGAGCCTTTATCCTTAGATTTGCCCATTTGTATGCCCCTGTGAGTGTAGGAACTCTATGCACGATACCAGTATCTGGATGTCTCTCACATCTTTCGGCCCAATTTCACTCGCACAGCGACTGCCATTCACGGACTGGAGAGGCACTGGGAGAACTTATTGGAGAATGGTACAAATGAGTAAACATGGAGACTCCTGGGCAGGTAATGGACTCTCATGCACGCACATGCAGACACACACACACACACAGGTCACATACGCATATATGGAGAGAGTGGGGGGGGGTGGGGAAGAGAGAGAATTAAATACTCTTAGTGGTTCCCTAGTGGAGAGAGCCACAGGCTTAGCTCCACACTGGCTGATTTGTGAATCTCTTCTCCTTAAACAGCTCTGTGCCTCTGTGCACACGTTGTGCTGGCGCGGGGGGAGCAGCGCTTTCACCCATTTGCACATTAATAAACCTCCAGAAACATTTATTAAATGTTGGGAGAATAGACAGTATTTACATGTGAAACTCCAGAGGACAGCGGTGTGTTTGGCAAGAGCCACACCGCGGGCCTCTGTGGTCCTGCAAATCCTCGGCTGCACACGGGGCATGATAATGACATCCTCTGTCCAATTACTCCAGC
Source organism: Larimichthys crocea (assembly GCF_000972845.2). NCBI lineage: Eukaryota > Metazoa > Chordata > Actinopteri > Sciaenidae > Larimichthys > Larimichthys crocea. The sequence goes on along the minus strand of NC_040018.1, from coordinate 21,751,757 downwards.
TGCCAATAGCACTGGTCATGATGGAGAGGAACACACTATTAACCCTGTTAGCATTATCGACACAACCAGCATACCTCCAATCAGGACTCTATTAAGGTGACGATGAAGGTGATTATTAGAGAGACCAAAGAGGGAATTGTTAATAAAACATTGGATATATTCTGTTATTTGGAAATAATAATAATAATAATAATAATAATAATACTACTAATAATAATAATAATCAAACAAAAATAAACACATGCATCATATAATAATAATAGCTTCTTCCAAATCTCATCTTCCAGAGCTGCTCTTAAGTCTCTCATGTGAGACACATTATTTGCGTTTATCAATATTAATGGTAGGCTAAAAAGGCAACCACGCTGCACAATCTGCAAATATAATGCCCCACCTTATCAATTCATAACACAGACCAGCTAAACTGTCAGAAAAATCTGAAGTCACACTTAACCGAGCCCAATACCTACTATTAAGATGGCTCGACATAACAGGACGCCTGCCAATAATTGTACATAAAGATATGGAAAAGCCACAGTCCAGCTATGAATATTTCATGAATTCCGACACAAAGAGCATGCTAAAAGGATCAAAGAGAAAAACGGGAGAGGAGTCAACGTGAACATCCAAACAATATGCAAGAATCCCGACAGTATAGGTCACATGCAAAAAGACCGGGGTCACACTGAAATTGTCCATCAGTCAGACAAGCAGAACTGATTTGGATGCTAAATAATGGTTTAGATATTCAAAAATTCCATATATATGCGAAAGGCTTCAGTGCACCCTGGATCTGGCCTATCAGAGGAGTGCTCTGCCACCACACTCCCTCATGCAGACCCATGCTATGCCTCTGAGCCTACGACTAACACACACACACACACACACACATACACTTGCAGATATGCAGACATCCAGACACAGTACATGCACTCGGTCACACAACACTCTTACTCTCAGACAGACATAAACGCAAACATATATAATACACATACTTGATCTAAATTAGGTTCATGATCACCTCTGCTAAATTTATCACAAGCTAAGTGTCAATAAATATTTCTCAGACTGGGAAGGAGGGAAAAAATATTAAACATCATATGTACTAAGAATGAGTTGTCTTTGCACATACTATACTATACATTTATGCACATATGCACTCCCAGCCACACCTTGGTGTGCAAACAAGACAGCGTGTGCCTAGGAATAGGTATGTCTGTGCCAATTAATTTTAAATGTCGAACAACAGAGGAAGCCAACTCTATATTTCACACTCCTGTTTCTTCAAGGCTACAAGCCCATATGGCTGCATGTTTGTTGTCAGCTTTTATAAGAAAAAGTCCAGCCAGGAGCAGCAAAAAAAACAGCCATTGTTGCAACAAAATGTCCCTATCCTTTGTATCCTGCACATTTCAAAACAACACAATCAATGCTAAGTTTATAGAAGGCAGTGTCTTAAAAAAAAACACAACATGTTGCCAGGATTATATTGTGATCTTCTGTTCATTCAAAGGGCCTTCTTGTTGTGATTGTCATATGCCACTTGCCATTGAAATGTGTTTTTCATGTTTCTCATCTCATTGAATGTCAAACATCTCTTATTGAGGGAGCCAAATCCATCTGATGATTTTTCCACCCCACTCAAATGGAAATGGTGCATGTGACAAAACAGTGGTATTAACATAATAAAGGAATTCGACTTACAAAAACCTCAACATCTGCTGGGTTGGAGAGAGTAATGGATAACATTTCTTTGAATCCAATTGATGGATCTGATGGCGCTTAGACAGTCATTCACATCATAATGTCTCAGGAGAGGCCAATAATAGGAACAACATGGGATTAATCTCAACATTCTCGACTCAGACGAGACAAAATATGCATGGGCCGACAGATCTAAAAAGACGTTGTTATAAACAAATTTGTTTGAGTTTTCACTCTTTTTTTCCTTTCTTTATATACGGAAGCTCAGAATATAGGATTCTCAGCAAAGATATAAAGAAGGCCCAAAGAAAGAAGTCGTACCAAAAGACAGAGAACCTGCTAAAGCAATGGATGGATTTTTTTTTTTCTTACAGTAAATGTGAAAATAATATTTAAACATGACCCTGAGCAAGCTGGTTGGCAGTTTTTCTTTTTGTTTGTTTGTTTTTTTAAGTCACGCCACACACACACAAAGATATATTATAATCCACAAATGTGTTCCTGTTATTGTGTCCACCTACTATATATATCTGTAAACTGCTTCAAACACACGGCCACTTACTTATAGGTACTACTTTTATTGTGTTCAGCTTGTTTTTTTTGTTTTTTTTTTTACATTTAGGCAACGTGTATCTTTTGATTACAGTCACAAGTAGCTGTATGAGTCAAGGCCACAGTGAATTAACAGCTAGTGACCCTACTGCTGTTACATTGTTAAGACATTATGAGTTTATGTGTCATAATATACAATATACAACATTTTCTTGGGTTGTTAGTTGTATCAACTGGTGATCATATCAGTTACTGAAGTTCCAATTTCATGTATGTATTGTCATTTTCTAAATAGTTATTTTACATTTAGAAATAAAATCTAAGAGATAGGTGTCTCACATCACATTTATACTGTGTATCGTCTAAGTTTAATTTTCACAAAAATGCAGCTCAGATGCACTGGATCACATCTTGAGTGAATAGCACATTGGTCAAATGATTTTGCAGTTTCAACTGCATTAGCAGAATGGTCAACTCGTTGCAAACTCGCTGGAGTGGACAGATTTGGAAGTGTGGACCCAGGCAATCATAACATACATTGTATTTATTACCTTAAACATGTTCCTGGAATTAATTATTTTATTTTATTTTTTATCTTAAATTAATACAGACCAGTGGCTGCTTCGAAAGTAGAAAAAAATAATTTTGCAACACACCAAAATGTTCAGCTAATGTAAAGAATACACAATTTGAAGGGTTTGCAAAGAAACGTGGTCCTTGTAAGTCAACTATAGCCACAGGCTAAGGTGGTAAATTTTGTGAGACAGTTTCTTGAACTTCAGAAGAAGGAGATGAGGCTTCAGAGGACGGCTACAGGACTGTAAGAGAGTTGATTTCAAAATGTGAATAAGATTAATATCACATTAGTTATCTTCAGTTGAATTTTTAATTTCCTGCAGCTTTTGACCACTCTCAACTGTCCCTTTTAAGCATAGATTTTTGCCATTAGTCTTATTCATATTTTATTCTGGTGATGTGACTTTCCTTTTTGATGTTGTAATTCAGTGCCGCCTGATGACTTAAGACAGAAGAAGAAAATCAAAGTGAATAACAGACGTGTTTAAAATGTGAGGATGATCTGGCCGACCAAGGTGCGTGCATTGTCTTGAATCTGATGGACAGATGATTGCTTGTGAGCTGACCTCCAAGGCAAAAGGTTTAATAATAAATACACTGTGTCTGAATTAAAAAGACACCGCTCTACATTTTTAATGTAAATGTATTTCTGCATGCAATTAAAAATGAATGATTGCAGGGCTCACCCCTGTGGACCAGGGGCCCCCGCTCAGCTGTTTGACCATGGGGACAAGGGGCTGAGTCCTCAGGAAGGACTTGAAAGAAGAAGAAGCAAGTGAAGTGGGGTCTGGAGGAGAGAAGGGATGCAGAAGTGCTGTCTAGGGAGGTGTATACCGCTACAAAACCGACTTTAAAGACTGTCCAGTCTGTACAGAAAAACCATGGGAATCTCTGGCTGGTGATTAACGTGCTGGCTGGAGGTTTAAATCACTCTGAGAGAAAGATGGCCCAGTGTTTGACTGTGTGATATACTCCCTAGTAGAGTTTCTCTGATGGAAAAACATTACTGATGGGAAACTAAAATGAGATTGCAAAGAGCGGGGGCAGGAATTAGGGCTGACCTGAATGGGTCTGGGGGTAACATGGAGGCTATCACATTAACCTGACGGGGGCTCCTTTAATAGGGTCCAGGGCTTAAACTGATATATCAATTTCCCTCCATGTGGACGACTTCAAAGGCCAGAGCTCATTCTCACCGCTTGTCTTGGCCCCCCATCAATCTCTGGCTGCTGTGGGCATCATCACCTCGAGCCTGAGACAAGCCAGGATAAAGATCAGCTCTGCAGGCTCCGGCCAATCGGCAGCTTTGTCCCAGCTGTCCACTCGTGGTCAGAGAAGAGATTGCACCTCTGAGTTCCACTTACTTTTATACTTCTAGTGATTGTGTGCTGGTCGGTGCCTATCAAGTTGGGAAAAATGTAAAGCAGTACAGTAAATTGGTTTCAACACGCAGGTCATTCAAACACAACACTGTTCAGTTTCAGTATCACAGAATGATTGTAATTATAATCACGGCTGACAAACATTTCTCCATCTGTGTGTGTCACAATAATTACCCTTGTCACACTAACTGTGTAATTTAGCGACACAAATCACGGTATTTACCTCTGCTGACAGCTACAATGATAAAGATTCAGTAAAAGCGTGGCAGAGCACCTTCCAGTTCATCTCCACTGTTTGTATAGAAAGACTTCTTTTTTTTTTTCCAACAACAGAGACACAAGCGACTCCTTTCTTTTCACTAAACTCTCTGTTCTCAGAAATCATATCAAAAAGCCTCTCTCACAGTGCAAGCCCTCCAGGGTTCTGATGTCACTTCCACTGTAACACTTCGCTGATGACTGACATATGCTTCACACGAGCGTGAAGAGGAAGAAGAAAAAAAACCCCAAAAAACCCAACATACACACCCTTTTTGTTTTAGACGACACTTCCGACTTAACGCTAACTTGTTTTGTCAAAACAATTCCCGAAGAAATTAAACGACACATTAGTCAAGTCAAACCTGAAACCTAGATCTGCCACAACAAACCTAATCCAGTTTGAGCAGCCCCTGTGTTGTGGTGTCCTTGGAGTGTGTGTGTTTCTCTTGTAACATAGCTTAGGTTTCAGGACGTTTCAGGCCTGGAGTCAGTCATCGATGGGGGGGGATGTAAAAGCAAAATAACAAGGGCTCTGATAGCACTGATAATGGCCATGTGTCCACCCCTTAGAAGGACTTTCACTGAGTGTCAACAGTGTACAAAAGTCAAAAGGAATTACTGGAAAGTGATGTGAGTGATCTGGAACAATGTGCGCAGCACGCAGGTAGAAAAAGCCAAATAAACATTTAATATGAGGGTTTTCATTCATCATTCCATCACGCTGAGCGAGGACAGTAGTCCTTTGCCAAGAAAAGAAAGTCCCCAAAATCGTATTTATCTCTAAGGCATTAGAGTCTAAGAATACACTGAAAAGGGGAGCCCTACATTTGAAGGAGCAGAATTAGGTGCGATTAGAAGAGATGGGAAAAAGTCCATATTTGTCAAGGAGCTCCTTTCAGCTCTCACCTCGTGATCAGAGGCATCATTTAGACAAAGAACAAAAGACAGCAAATATTTTGGGAAGGAGAGAAAAAGGGGTTCTGTGTAGTGAGTTGCAAGAGTGAAACTGAGCGGGGCGGTGCGCCAAAAGAGCCCGTTGGTGTGGGCTACAGTTTGCAGTGGCGTAGCAGCCGAGATCTATGAATACAGATCAGGGGAGATGTGAGGGAATTTTACAGCAGGTATTGTCTGTCACTCACCCCGTCTGTCTGTGTGATCACTGCCTCCGCGGCGGCTGTTTCATCTTCCACTCTCTCTCACACACACTCATACATACACTCCTCCCCCAGCGCTACCAAAGGAGACCTGGTGCTGGGGTGTGCCCTTGCCAAAAAGTGACAGGTGTTCCAATAGGAAATCCAAAAATCAAAGGGCCATTATTCCTATTATACGTTATGATACCCTGCTTATGTCTGGCTTTGTATAAGTTACTGACATCTGGATTTGACTGAGAATATAGCAACAAACATAATGCAGAGTATGAAAAGAAATTCAGCCATGGCATGAGAATTTAAACATTTCTTTCTTTTCTTTTTTTTTTTTTGTATACACAACGTCAAAAAGCATGTTTTATTTCCCCATACATAGATTTTTTTTATTTTTTTTATTCTTGTTCTCACAATAGGGAGAAATAGTTTGCCAGTCATGTGTCTGCATAGCCTGCAGCCCTTTTAACACACACTGTGAATTATGCCTGCAGTGAACATAAACACAGTTTTTACAGCAAAACAGCGTTGTATACACACACTGACTTGAATCACCCGCTCTTTCTTTCATTTAACAGCATCACCGCTGAGCCAAATCTTACTCTATCTCTGCAACACACCGTGCGCTGCCTCCCAGAAAGCCAACATGTGGATAAGATGGCCGATCAACATTAAAAGTGAAACGCTGAACAAAAGAGGGCGGACTTCACACAAGCAGTCCCAACACAGTCAATCTGCCTGAACAAGTGTTTGCTTTTGCATGGGAGTGTCAGTGTTGATTTCTAGCATCAGGAGAGCAAAACACACATAAAGCTGCCCCAACTGTTCAATCACGGTGCTCCGCGAACGGGAGCAGGCCTGCAGTCTCAATCAGCTAAGTGAAGCAGGCAGCTGTTATGTGGCGGATGAAGTGTGTTGTTAATTCTGTAAATATAGCTTCCCTTGTGTGTCTGAGAATCACCCACTCAGGCCACATTTAGGCCAGATGAGCAAAAGCTTCGCCAACGTCTGGTAAACCGGGCGAAACTGTGAATGACTCAACAGAGCAGAGAGGAAATTTTAATGTTCCTTTTGAGGAATCTAATTTTTTCCTTTGAAAAGACCCAGTAACAAGGTCGCCAACCTTACTACAAGGTTTTCAAATGTAAAAGGAAAATGAAGCAGCATTTTAAACAAACAGAAGTTATTGTTGTCTGTTCATGTTACAGTTGTAACTCATTTTATCCAAACAAAACAACAATGGGAAAAATAAACGCTGTGCTCTTTCAGGGGCAGCGCAGCATTCAAACTGATGGTTTAGCACTTGTATTGTTCTGTAAAGTTGAATCAGAGAGGCAACAACATTCTGGCTCTTCTTTTATGGGCTATCAATAATCTTTTTCTGACACATTATTTGCTGGGCTGGAGGAAAATAGGGAGCAGCACGGTCAGTGGTTCACCACAAAGACTTCTGGGAGCTGGCGAGGGCAGTGTGCGTGGGTGATGCATCCACCCTGGGACCCTGCCAGGATGTTTTTTTTTTTGACCAGGCTGTTGGAGCACTGAGGGCCAGCGACCGAGCTGCACACAGTCTTTGGGAAAAACACACAGAAGCAATTAGATGACATGACAGTCATGAAGATGAGGATTCTTTGGCAGATCAAGCTTAGTTCAGTTTTATTCATGGTTACATTCTGTGTGATTTAGTGGCTTGCTGCTACATTAACATATTTGTGAATTTACTGTACCACATCATGAAAGATTAAAATAGCTTTTTTTGGTATTTTAAAAAACATTAACAACGTCAACTGCCATGTCTTTTACAGCTTTCAATGCACTGCAGATGTATCTGTTTTTCCAAACCTTCACTGTTAGTTTCTTTTCCATTTTTCCTGATTGCTGCTACTTTTCCCTTGATGGCCATCTTGCTGGTGTGAAGGCTTTTACACCCATGCTCCCTCTGAATTCAGCACAGCTAAGGCTTTTGGGAAAATTAAATAACCTGAGGATTGAGCTACTCTGGAAGCCCAATTAACATATTTGCCTCTAGAGGAAAATATTGCCTGAAGTTGAATGGACGGTAATTTTACGCATGGATTTTTCCATTCTAATTCTCAGAGCTTTGAATAATCCGGAGAATTTGTTTTACAGAACAAGAGGGTTTAACATTCTGCGCTGAAGCGGAGGTGGTTTGATTTTTTTCTTTTTTTTTTTTTAAGAGAACTGTGTGTCAAAACAAATAACACAGCTGTTCAAAGAGCTACATGTTCTGTTGTGTTAACTGAACATGACTCAGTGATTTAATTCAGTACAGTCATCTGTTCCGAGTTCAATGTACTAATGTATCGTTCCCAGAGAAAGATTCAAGTTTGGTAAGATAAATCATCTTTGTGGTGGACTTTTATGGTATATTGTATTTTGAGAGCAACTCTGTTTGACCACTGTAATTTTGGACAAGCTTCCAGTCTGGTGGTAATCTTATGTTTTCCTCCCCATGAGTGACTAATCCAAGATATCCATTTCGGTTGAGTCTACAAAATATTATACTCCAAAAAATGTTCATCCAAACTCCAAAGTTACAGCTTTTTAATTACCTCTGTGTTTCCTTTTTCCTCCACTCTTTTCTACACACACATAAAATGAGGGTCAAATTCCAATTCCAATCTTAGCTTACCTTCCCAACTCTATGTCTAAATCCCACCATGCACAGAGATCAAAGTCTTATAAAGTTGGGATAACCCTTATTACTTCTCATTAGTGGGTAACCTGATGCACACTGACAAGTCCAACAGTTGCTGCGGTCAGCTGCTGATGCCTCCAAATGGGCCAGCCCCTCTGCGAAAGAGGCTGACCAGACACTGAAGTAGTCCCTGAGTCTAGTCTAGTGTGGCTTAGCATGAACCCCATTTACGCTGTCGCCTCTAGGCCCAAACCAAAAGGGACCGTTAAAAATGGGCTTGAAGTCTCCAACGGCTCGGCTGACATCCACTACTACAGATCATTAAGGCTCCACAGCCTCTCTCCCCCCTTTCTCCAGCCTTAAACACACTGGTGGAGTCATTAAAGCCAATGTGTAATTAAAGTTGGAATAAACAAAGGCTTTTCCCCAGGTCTTTTATTTCTCCCTCAACCATGTGTGTATCTCTCTCATTTTCACACATGCTTTCTCTTTCGCTCCCTCTCTCCATTTCTCTTTTTCACCCTGTGTCTTAGAGAGAGAGAGAGAGAGTTGACATATAAGAAAGGGAAATTCTCATTGGCTCCCATGGTGGTGGCAGGCATGGACGAAGGCCCTCAGCCTAATTAGAAAACTAAATACTCTGAGTAATGCCTAACCCTCGGGAATACAACTGCCATATCTCTTACACATGTGATGTGGAAGGACCCGGAATGCCACTGGGGTGTCTCGCTGAAATATCCTGTGCAGTTCCCCTTTGCACAGCTGTCCACACAGACTCATGCACTTAAGACAGGCTCGCTTTCATAGTTAAAATAGAAATTTGTGTCCTAAGTGCTGCAACACAGCTAATGCTAAATATTTAATTCCCGTGGGTGCTAATTATGGTTGAGTACTGGCAACATGGATTCCCTTTTTTCACTCCACATAACAACTGTAAAAGCAATTTAAGCATTTTTCAATTAATTAAACACACAGTCTTCCAGTAACCTCTTGTCATTTTGCCCTCCAGGACCATAGCTAATTTGTGTAGAATAGAAAAGGGAAAGGGGAAGGAGTGGGGGGTGGGCGCTGTTTTCATCTTTGCAAAATGCTCCTACAAAGGATTTAAAAGGGAAAGACACACAATTTTCACGAGAGTTTAAAAAGATCACACTCTATCATTCTTTTTTTTCACAAAACCCTGTAGTATTCTAAGTGTAGTTTTGAATGTTATGAGCATACATATCAGATGACTGTAACCACGAGCAACCAGCCCCCATTATGTTATCAAAGCCGTGTGAGATAGTCTGGCCATGAAGCTAATCCCTGATGTATTTTTAGTCACAACTGACTGATGAAGTGAAATTACTACATCAGTGATAAAATGGGGCTCTCTGAAAAGCCTTTACAAGATCATGCAGCAACCAAGAGAGCTCTTTAAGCTACTGCAAGTAAATGAACTTGTACAGTAGTGGTGAAGTGCATGACAATATGGTGACAACTAGTAGTGAAATTAAGATAAGGATACATTATGTATCTGAAATTATTATTTCTGCTTTAAGGTTCTGTGTCCCCATTGTGCTTGCTTAAAATATAAAAACACCCTTTCCTTAATTTATTCATAACTTAATCTGTACAAAAATAATTAAGAAATAAAAGAAAAAAATAGATTTTTGTGATAGAAAAATATGGACAATTTTGAAAATTGTCTGTCATATATTATCAAACCTCCTATGACACATATCACTGTCTCATATACATTATCCATTGTGTGTGCACATGTGGGCACGTGTGTGTGTGTGTGTTAGCTATTAGGAGGGGTAGCGGCACACCCATCCTCTTATAAAAGGCCGCTGTCATTGCAAGAGATCAGAAGCAGGCTGTGAAATCCAGCTAATAGTCATTATGGGATCCCGGTCCCCTGCACACCCTACCTGCTTGCCAAGACGGCTCCCTCACATTTCATATTTGCATTGTGTCATCTTATCAGCATTCACCCAGACAGAAGACAGATCACACTGCAGACTGACAGCCGAATCACTAATATGAGTAAATAAGACAGAGGCAGAGGAGAGTGAGGAGAATTAGACGTCCTGCACCCCGTAAGGGGAAAAAAAAGAAAAGGAAAGAAGAAACACATCACAAAGAAATTGTACGACGGCACAACCTTGTGACACTAAAAATAGCCGGGACAATTTTAATTTTCTCCTTATGTAAAATTAATGTCTGTAGTCTTTGTAGATGGCTCTAGCATATGATGGCTCTAGCATATGATGCCCCCCCCCCCTCATGTTCTGAGTGGCGAGGAAGGGTGAACTCTAAGAACCCTGTGTGCTCAGTCACTTCTGGGCCCATGCAGTCAATAAGGCTATTTCTGATCTCCGGATGGCTAGGGTTTCAAAGCCTGTTTAAATGGGCTCCCACAAAGCCGGAAGCACCAACCTCAGTCCTCTCCCTCCCTGTCTTTCTCCCTCTCTCTTTCCTCCTCCACTCTTTCTCTAAATATTGAGAGGGAGCTCAGCTTGCCTACCCCCTCGGTCAAGAGAAGGGGAAGGGGAGGGAGGGAGGGAGCGAGGAGGGGGGTCCTCCCCTTCCACATGCACGGTGGTGAGGAAAGACAGGGAAGCGCAGGGTCAGGGCTCCCGGTGCTAAGCTGTGAAAGGCAAACGTTTGGCAGAGTAATTACACGCCGCACTGCTCTGGGAGTGATTAGTGATAGTTGTCTGTTCAAAGTGTTTGGAGCTCACAGCCTTTATGGGCTACGCTTGCCTTCCTTTCGCCTAATGTTTAGATTGCATTTGCATGAGGAAGAGAGTTGCATGTGTCAACATAAACAGTGTGTGTCTGTGAAGCTCACCGAGAGTGCACTCGCTTGTGTTTCAAAGGTGATTCTGTCAACCCGGTGTTTACGTTAGTCATTATTGTAATATTATTTTGCATTAAAAGGTTGAGAATGTACACAGTAGATCCTCAAAAATGTCGGCTTTGAACACCTTTTGAAACAAATAAAAATATCCAAAAGCTTTTATCTTTAAACACTGTATTACTAACGCTGTATACTCTGGCAGCAAGCCTATTTAGCACTTCCTGGATATAATGCCTCCACTTGGCACAACAAAATCCTCTCCATTCGCAGGTCAGGTGACACTGTGGTGCATTGCAATCAACATGCTCAGGTGGCGCGGCCCAGGCTGCCAGCCTTTGATGTCCTTGCTGTGTTAATGTTGGCTAGCAATGCTGTCCCAGCACAGCCTGCAGATGTGCCTGCAAGCTGTAAGGTGAGCGGCAACGCTCCTGAGTAACGTGTCCAGTTGTAAAAGCACACCCTGACAGAGGGTGTGGCGGGGGCAGGAGGGGGTGTAAACAACAGGAACAGACGGATACAAGGTAGAGGACATGTGGGATCAGGAAATAATTGATGTTAGCATTGGAAATGTTCTGATATCAAAAGGCAAAAGTAGTTCCTTTTCTTGCTGAATGGAAATATATCTTGTTACGCAACTTTGAAGTTTTAAATAAAATAACTAAATAGACATGAACTTTTTTTGTTGTTATTTGTTTTTAATTAAAAAAAAAACTCTAGTGCATTGACAACCTGGACATAAACACACACACAGCAAAAAATCATGTTGATATGTTTTAAGACCTAAAAAAATACCTATAGAAATCAGAATAGTGTGTATCAAAGGGATGATAGGCATCATATTCCAACACCTTATCACCCTAATCCCAACACAAGGGCCGACTCTGACGTAGGCTGCAGGAGTTGGGTGGCAAAGCAGAGGAGAAACAAACACAGCCGTGGACAGAAAAGGAAATACCTCAGGGATTGGGGAAGAGGTAAGATGGTACCTGTAGTGCAATCCCTTCCAAATCTGCACCAGGTGTCAGGCATTAAGGAGAGCATCTCCGCTTTGGCTTTCCACGTCTGGCTCAATCACCCAGGGCAGTGTGTCAGATGTTGGACAAAACTGATACTCTCTCAAAGAAGAAGAGGAAGAGGAGGTGGAGGAGGAGGAGGAGGAGGAGGAGGAAGACCTGGGGCTCGTAGTATAGAGACGGTTTTCTGATGGCAAAAGCACCATGTCTAATAAAAACGCTCTTTTTTGGAGGTAATTTCATTATTTTGCCATGATTCTCATCAATGTTTGACATTTAAATATTCAATTACATGTGAAATTAGTCTACTGAGAATACAGCACATTGGGAAGACTGCAGTAAGACAATAAAATATGGGAAGCAGAGCTGAACACTTTGGGTTTTAATGAGTTAAGATAGATTTAGAATAACATTACACTGTATCCCATTGAGATTTTCAGTTAACTACAAAGACAATTGAGCACTGCTTATTCCCTGTGTGATAACACAAAGTAAGGAGCATACTATAGAATGCTTAGCTTAATATTAATATGACACTCACAATCATAAAGACAAGGTCTAAATTGAACACCTGGCACCATCTTAATTTCAAGCAAGCAAGCTTTCTGCAAGCGCAACTGTCCTGAAACAAAACAGTGGCAGCGGAATACTTCGGTATCAAGAGAGGGGAAAAGAACATAGAGCCTTGTTGGCATTGTTGTTGCCACAGATTATACATGACACACCAAATAAAAGAGGCTGATTGTAAGATGTTTAAATGTATCAGAGGCATGGGAGAGGAAACTTAATGCCTCAGCACTGGGAGATGGAGAATGTGACTGGGCACGTGCGGAATGCAGAGTGGCAAGAGGAAAGCGGCAATCTAAATTTCTAATGCTGAGGATGTTTCCCATTCTGTGTTTATGAAACATGGCTGCCGGGACTACAAAGGTAAGGGGATACAGCATCAAAGTCTGCCCTGACAAAAACAAAAAAGCAACAATGCTGCAGTGGAATGCATGACAGAACATAATACTCCACCCTCCTCCTTCTCCTCTCCCCTAAGCAGTCTCATTTGATTACAGTGTAGCAGGCCCCAAATCAACCCCTTAGTCCCAACTCTCGCTCCCCACTGGTGCTGTGAGTAGGAGGTAGAACACAACTTGCCAAAGTGGCCTGGGAGGAGAGGTGATGTTGTGGAGCAGAATCCCTCATTTGGGGAACAAAAGAACATGGGAATGGGTGAGCCGAGGTGTCCACGGCAAGGGGTGGAAAGCTGTTGTTGTCCCTAGTGTGGCGACTGAGGCAGAGACTGCATGTCTGATGACGGCCAGGCAGCATATCGCTTACAGGCCCTCTCAGCAGAAGCCCCTCGCATGTCCGTCTCCAGCCACAGAGTTTGCCCTCTACTTAAGGCAACAAGAGTCAGGCACAGCATTACAAGCCTATTAAAAGATACTTTTAATTATGCCCCGCTCTCCCGGGATCACTTCTTCCATGAACTCTGTGTTTCTTTGGCATGTGCACTTAGGAATGGCACAACCAGAAGCACGTGTTGTTTTCTGCCTCCAATTAAAGGGCATGTTGACAGATTAAGGCTGCTGCTGGTTTGTGCTTCACTAACGCATTTAAAGGAAGATGATGAACATGGACAGAGGAGGGAGGGCGGGGGGGGGGTCTCAAAGAGAGAGAGAGAGATAGAGATAGAGAGAGTGAGAGAGGCTGATAGAAAGAGAAAGAGAAAGAGAAAGAGAAAGAGAAAGAGAAAGAGAAAGAGAAAGAGAAAAAGGAGAGAAAGAACATGCACATGAACCCTGAGGGATTAATGTGTTTACATTACCTGGGCTGTGATCTATCACCAACCTCGTCAACTTCTATTATGCATCACATACATAAGCGAGCAACAGATCTGGGAGCCCCTGCAACTCACTCATACTATTTCTATTGGATTAAGTCAGTGCAAATATCTAGGGCACAGCTCCCACACTGTGGTTTTAGCATTCTGGTAGTCATTTGATTTGTACGTTGTATCACTTTACCTTCATGCAGGCATTGCGGGAGTACCTCCTACATGCCTGAAGAGCTTTACGTAGTATGGGATTTAGATGATTACCATATGGCACCTATAGCACCTTCAAAACAAACATGCTATTTAGCTGTAGGTCTGGTTAGAAAACAGTCCGGCATGGAAAGCTCCTCAGATCATGAATCAAAATATACAGGTACACACTAGTGAGAGGAATAGGGGAGTATTGAGTTTGTGGATTCACCATCTGTGATATTCACAAACAGGAGGTATATTTTGTCCCAGCTGTAGAGGCAGGTCTGTATTGTGTGTAAAACCCTTGCTTGCTAAGGTCTGGCTTCTGTACATAGATGCTGACAGTGGATTCTACAGCAGGGGCCCCTGAAAGAGCTCATAGTCACACTCAGGCTTCATTATATCCAATCAATATTCGTTTAGTCACTGAGCCTATTGACTTATTTCTGAAATAATATTACAGGTCATTTGTCTTGTCATGGAATAGGGAGAATTATCCCTTTTATACCATCCCCCATTAGGAAAAGGGGGAATGGGGTGAGTCTGGATACGCCCTATGGATACAACTGTAAATAAATATTTTTGATAAAACACTGAAAGATCAATGGGTGCTTCCTGTGATCCATCTCAAGCTAATCAATCATCATCTGCGCAGCTGGCAGTGTGAAGCAGGAGGACGGTGTGGCAGTGGGAGAAGGGTGCAATCTTTGTCTGATACCTCTCATTTTGGAATCGCTTCTCATAATAGGGTCATCATTTCATCACTTAGCCTATCCAGAGCCCTGCCACTCAGCCTTGCGGGGATCATGTGGAGTAGAGAGAGGAAGGGGGGGTGCGGCAGACAGGCCCCCATCAGGAGTATACTGAACGAACACACACACGCACGCACACACACACATACAGTCCCACTCCATACATCTTCATTCAGATCTATAAAAGAAAAAAAAGAGATCACAAGAACAGAAAAGAGATCAGAAAATAGATTCTCTCTTCTGAAAGCCAAATTGGCTCATTGTGCTCCATGTAAACTGTGTGATTTTCGAAGCCGAATAAAATGAAGTTTGAGCTGTGCATCAGCTCATGATGTGAGTGATGGTTGTGATATCAGGAGAAACGTGAAACTTTTCTATATAAACAATCACAGAAGTGTAGCGACAACTGCATTCTGCGGAGCTTACTGAATTATTTGAAACACACAAAATATGATAACTATAAATGCCCAACTGAACATTACATTACAGCTTATGTGCTGTAGTGTAATGACATCTGTAAAAAGTGAATTTAATTGGTGCCATGTTAAGGTTTCATCTGCATGTGTGTGTGCTTATGTGTGTGTGTGTGTGTGTGTTGGGACGTTGGGAGGGGTGTATTTCACTGACTGCTTGGTGACATGAGACTTCCTCAACATGGATCTGAACAAATTCAAAACAAAGACAAACAAACAGTGAATTATTATTTTTAATACATCTGGAAAATAATAAAACAACAACTTTGTAAGAGTAACTAAAAATGACAAACAGACAAAACTGAAGTAACAACCAAAGTCAAGTCTTTCCCATTTTTTAAATGCCTAAATAGAAACAGGCAAAATTATTGCTGTATTTTCATAATAATAGCTAATTGTCGCATGTATAGGATGCCAGTTGTTTAGTCAAGCAGCATAGTGCACATATGTTTAATCATTTAATAAACCCCCTCTTCAAAAAAAAAAAAATGCAAGGTCAAAAATAAATTACATCCATTATTTGCAGCAGATCTCCCCAAAGCATTTGGAGCGAAAACTGTTTTGAATTTCAATTGGCTTCCAAGTGGCAAAAGCCCTCAGCTAATACATCAAAGAAAAATTGGTGTCAACTAATCGGTTTAGGACACAGATTTAGAATGGTTAAAAATCCCATGAATACTTCAAGCATTTTTTTTTTCTGTATACCACTAAAGGCTTGGGAGCAGTACAGCTGACCTTGTGCGCTCCAGAAACCTGTCCGCCACTCGACATTAACTGACTGTTTAACTCACCCAGCCACGCAATTAGTCCGCCACAACGCATAATGTTGTGTAATAATACCCTCTATATCCAATTTAGATTACACTTGCTCCCTCAGGCATTTTAAATGACATGCATCATCTTTCATTCACTTCTTCTTTGCCACGTAAAGCCGTTTTCATGCGTCAATACCGACCTCGTTCTCTAAAGGGGGGAGAGAAAAAAGTAGATAAAAGAAAACAAAAAAACAAAACAGAAGAATACCCGAAGAGCAAGCGATGAAGTTAGAGGCTGTCAAAAACAACACATAAAGATTTAGATTTGGACCCGCACATTGCGTGAGAAGAGTCCACTTTTTTTTTTTACGCATCTAAAAACTGAGACGCATCTTTTTCCAAATCTAAAAAAAATAAATAAAATAAAAACGCAAATGACCAAAACTATACTCACCTACACCTCCTCCTTTATCAGTGCAGTGCTGAGAGGTGGAAGCAGTTGCCATAACCTACTCCTATTATAGTCTCCGTGATCTCAAATTATGGGTCCTCCTCCTACTTCAGAAAACCAAAACGCATTAAGGAGGACACATGACACAGGCTGTCTCCTCTAGAAAACTTCGTCGGATGGATAAATAATAAAATCAAACGCATATTGTCAACTAATTCTTGAACCGCTCACATGGCACAAAGTGTGCTAAAATGTGGAAGTGTTCTTTTATATCTCGGGATATATACATGACGGACAATGATTTCATTATAAGCGGAATACACCCGTGTCTAATAATGACTCTATTTTTTTTTTCCCCACAGCTTTAACATAAGTAAGAATGATAATTGCCGGTATCAACGGTTTCAATTGGTTCTTCTTGTAGCTGTTGTTATGAGAAAAGTTCCGGCAATTAGTTGATTGTCTGCACACTACAGGAGGCTGTGAAACTAGGTCTCATCGTATCACTGTCATCTGATTAGACTATACTGTAGGGTCGCTTTGTGTATCCATCCTTCTCTCTTTATTTCCTCTCTCTCTCTCACTCTCTTCTTCTTTCTTTTTTTTTTAAGTCTGCGTCGGCTCCCACTGTACCAGCGTCATCATTCTTTGCTCTCTAGAGGTTTTCAGAGCGTAAAAAAAAAAAAAAACAAAAAAAAAAACACGTGACAGTGTGTGCACACACTCTTTAGCAGCGCCTACAGCGATCCCTTTCGGCTTATCTGAGACTTGAACTGGAAAGTCAATCACCAGAATGAAAATGGCTAGTAGCTGTTTGAAACGCAGTCAGTAATATTTAGAACAGACTGCTTAAAATTTTAAAGCGGCTAAATTAAATTACGGAAGCCCTATAAATTATTTCTAGAACATTTATCTGAAATAACAACAATAATAATGACAATTATCCGAGAGGATTCGGCAGGTGTCTAATGTCAGTTAAATATATTTTTTAAAAAGTAATTGCAGTGGCATTTTAATTAATTTAAGATATCCTGTATTTCAAGACTGTGATCAAACCAGATCACATCCACTGGTCCAGGTGGGTTTGGTGTGGTTGGCACTAATCTGTCCTGTCTTGAGAGTTTATGACTTTCACTGAGTGTGTATCTCTGATTTATTGCAGCAAACTATTTAGCCGTCGCCACAATGAACCTTTCGGACACAAGTGGCGGCGCACACAGAACACACTTCAACAATCCCGAAATATGAATGTCGATAAGGCAAAAGTTTGTTTACACACACACACACACAACTATTCTGATAGAGTTGTTCAGCCGACTGTTTGCGCCATCTTACTTTGACTTTCCAGTTGTCATAAATCTTACCAATGCAATATTCATCTGGCGTTAGAAAGTCGACGTGCATAATAATCCATTTGAAACTCCCACTGCGGATTTTAACGCAAAGGCGCACGGAGATCACGGAGCATCATTCTGTTGATTTAACGCACACACTTTAAAATGACGACTTTTTTTTCTTTTTTTACGCACAAAATGGAAAAAAAAAACAAAAAAAAAGAATAACAACAAAAAAGAGAGAGAGAGCACAGCAGTGGAGCGTCTGTTTAATTCCTGCCGGTATCTTGCAAGCCCACATCCTGGCATGCAACAGCCGATTTGTTATTGATCAAGTGTGAAAGTGACGGCTTCGTATTTGGTTCAAAAAAAAAGAGAGAGAAAGAAAGAAAGAAAGAAAAGGAGAAAAAAGAGAAAGAAGCGAGTTGGGAGTTGACAGACTCGCATGATGTCGCCATCCAAAGGGGGGCTGCCAGGCGCACTTGAGACTTACTGCAACGAGCCTTGTTAAAGAGGGAAAAAAATAGAGAAATAGAGAATGAGAAGGATTGTTAGTTAACGCGAGAGGGAGGGGGTGAGGAAGAAACAGAGAGAGCGAGAGGGAGAGAGAGAGGGGGAGAGAGAGAGAGAGAGAGAGAGAGAGAGCATGGATTTGGGCAGGGCTGTGGTTACCCAGCATAAGCTTGCCTTTTCCTTCGGCGACTACACCCCGAGAGGAGGAGCGTAGTAGGCGTCGGGATCCTCAATTTTTCAACTTAGCATCTTGGCAGGACATTTTCCCAAGCAAAGCCCCCGTTCGACGGGTAAAAAAAAACTTCTGCGCGGGCATGAGAGCGACGGTGCAACTCAGATAAGGGAGCAAGAACAGAACAGAAAACCAAAACCAGACAAAACATCCGACGGGCAGTGGCTGACTGGCTGGCAACGACCAAAATAATCCACCCAACATCTAAACCTCTCTTTATTTAATCACTTTTACTTTTTGCCTTCACCATTGTCATTTAGAAGGAGGAGGGGGGGGGACAGACAGCGGGTCTGCAGACACACGGCTCTATGCGCTCCGACAGCAGCGCATGAGAAAATAAAGAGGGGAAAGTGCGCAAGTTAAGTGGCTTACACTCTCCGGGCTCCAGCATGGCGTATCCTCAGGGCTACTTGTACCAGCCGTCCGCTTCTCTAGCCCTGTATTCGTGCCCTGCGTACAGCACCAGCGTTATATCGGGACCCAGAACCGAGGAACTTGGGAGATCCTCTTCGGGATCTGCTTTTGCGCCCTATGCCGGATCTACTGCGTTCACCAGCGCCTCGCCAGGCTACAACTCCCACTTACCGTACAGTGCAGACGCGGCGGCAGCTGCCACATTCACCTCGTACGTGGTGAGTAAACTAAAGGTGATTATTCCATCTAATAGGAAGTAAAAGCGATGATATTAACTCGTTATAGAAGTCTTAAGTGTCCGCTCTGCATTCGGAGCCAAGCGATTAAGAAAGGAAATGTGCGTCACCGAAGAGTGCATGGATATAATATTACAGAATGTCAGGTCCAGAAAACATGCTGTTGAGTAAACAGAACTAATTTAACTGAGTGCTGTGCTATTATATGGTTCTCCAGCAAATTGTAGTTTTTATGTGAAGGAGTGGGCAATGCCTGGTCGAAGCCTCTCCGGTCATGACTGACTGCAACGCGCCGTGTGATGGCAATTTAGGTCACTGTTTCGTTTCCTATCATCACAATAGCTGTGCAAGTTGCAAAACTTAAATAATGCAGCTTTTGACTGGAGACAGAGGAAATCTGTGTTTGACTTTTGCTGGATTCTCAGTGAGTGATCTCACGGCCATAGGCCCTGTTAAGACAAAAACTGAACGCAGAAGAGCAGGCAAAGGAACTAAACGATAGGCCTATCATGCCTAATGTCAATATGTTATCAGAATTATTAAAAAATAAAAAAAGTACTATTTATATGGAGACAATAATAGACACTGCATGATGACATCACTGGAATAATAATCAAAATGCAGAGAAACAGACATCACATTTCAAAAACACAATCAAATCCCAACACAGTCCATAAACATTAAGCTCAAACTTGAACTACTGGATTAAAGACAGTGTGTGTGCGTGTGCGTGCGTGTGTCTTGGTCTCTGTGCGCGCGCATGTCAATGCGTGTGCGCGTATGTTTGTGTGCCGTGAGTCCTTCTAACCATTTTCAGACAGTTTAGTAAATGACTGACAGAACTTTTAGACACTTTTTCCATTATGATATATATTTTTATTATTATTATTTTTATCACAGAGTTCTCCCTATGATCACACTACGGGTATGGCCGGCTCAATAGGATACCACCCTTACGCAGCACCCTTGGGCACCTACCCTTATGGTGACCCAGCATACCGTAAAAACGCAACCCGGGACGCCACTGCCACCCTGAAGGCCTGGCTCAACGAGCACCGTAAAAATCCATATCCCACCAAGGGCGAGAAGATCATGCTGGCCATCATCACTAAAATGACCCTCACCCAGGTGTCCACCTGGTTCGCCAACGCCAGGAGGAGGCTAAAGAAGGAGAACAAGATGACCTGGACCCCCCGGAACCGGAGCGAGGACGAGGAAGAGGACGAGAATATTGATTTGGAGAAAAACGACGACGACGAGCCAAACAAGCCCACAGACAAGGGGGACTCTACAGACACAGAAGCAGGTCGGTGGTGCATAGGGGAGGGGGAAAAAAAGGCAAAAAAAAAAAAAAAAAATCATCAATTTTTCATCGCAGTCGTTTCCACTCAGGGTGCAAAATTGATTGCTGGTTAATGGTGGTATATTATTTATAATGGGACAATTGCTTTAAATAATAATCACCTTGAACTCCCCTCGTTTGACTTCTCAGGGGCTGAAATTGCTGGTGACGCAAAGTGTTTAGCAGTCAATTTATCTTTAAGTGCATAATAAGGATACAGCTGGTGTATTGCGCCGGGTATTCGGCTAAAAATATTGCCTTTGTATGATAATTATATCAGTTTTGAACGGCTGCTGAGTGTTTATTACCATAACTATTGATATGACGCGATAATGTTTAATCCGAAAATATATTTGGAAATGTAAATGGCCAACGTAGGACTGTGAGATTTGCACCACATTGTTCGTCTCTGTGCTCCTTCAGCATTGTGGAGAGTTCATTCACCTTTTTTAGGCTGGCACACGTCTTTATGAGGGCAATTTATAGGACACAAATAATAACTGTTTCTTGAGGACACGTGCATAAGTAGACTAATTATTTTTATGTATCCCATTTCACTTTGCATCGTTTGCCTCAGGATCACTTAGACCATATGTTACAGCTTTACCATCATTTTAATGTTACGCTTATTTGGCAGTAATTCTGTTCTTTATTTGTGCTTTAGATCATAAACTGCTGAACCCAGGGGACATAGGCTGTGACAGATTTAAAGAGGAGAACCATGGCAAAGACACAGATCCCCTTCTGAGCGACTCGGAGTTAAAAGACCAGGAGGAGCGGACTACAGAGTTGCTGCCGGATTCCGCGAAACCCACCACTTCGTCTCCCTCGGCGGTGCCCCGGGGGAACCAGACCGTTGCGCAACAAGACAAGCCGTCAGATTTGAGCCATGCACCGGGTACGGTGACCAGCAACGTGACCTCTGTTATCCACTCACCCCCTTCGGCCCCTAAACCCAAACTCTGGTCCCTTGCGGAGATCGCCACGTCTTCAGACAGGTGTAAGGGCAGCAGCGATGCGACACAGTCTTGCCCTGGTTTGGGTCAGAGCGCAGTAATGGGCACCAACGCGTCTCCATCACGGTCCTCCCCTCAGTGCCCGCTTCCCAACAGCACGGTCCTATCCAGGCCTCTGTACTACACCTCCCCTTTCTACCCCGGCTACACGAACTATGGTAGCAGTTTTGGACATCTTCACAGTAACCACGGCTCGGTAACCACGGGCTCCACGGCACATTTCAATGGATTAAACCAGACTGTGTTAAATAGAGCAGAGGCTTTGGTAAGGGAGAGCCAGAAAGTCAGAGGCCAAACGCAGGTAGATCTTTGTAAAGACTCCCCTTATGAACTAAAGAAAGGTATGTCAAACATTTAATACCTGAATATTTTCCACTCATCGCGGACTCTTATTTATTTTTTGTGGTTGCATTAAACAAAGAAAAAGAAAAAAAGAACAATGATGAAGCAAATTCTGAGAACAGTTATTTTCTGAGTAAATGCTTATCCTCAAATTTTTAGTTTCTGAATGGTTAATCCTAAAATGTAACAAGAATGGTCTTAATCGCTGCAGCCGCCTGAGTCTATTTGTATTAAAGACTAACATGTATATTTAATGTAGCATTTTTGTATTTAAAATGGACAACACACTATCTTTGAAGTAAATTATGGAAAAAAAAAATATATACTTGTGCAGCGATTATTTTGGGGAACAGTTGGCAATGCCTGATATGTCTAAAGTGCTTCAAAGCCAATTAATTTATACGAAATATTAATTAAATTTTGCACCGTGACAGATGTTTCAATGGTAATCATCTCAAAATATTATGGTAGTGAGAGCTCTGGCAGACTTGAAAGAAAAGGCCTACATTCAGCAAAGGGATGTTGGGATATCTAAACACTAGAAGTGTTCGGTTTCGTTTGGGTTGGTGCAAATATTCACAGGGTTTTTTTGTGAATGAAAAATGCTGGAAACAATATGGAGGTATATTTAGTTTTTTTTATACAACCAGGGCCTTCCTTTTTTTTTCTCTTTTTACTTGAGCACGTTTCCAAAAGTGGATATTGATATAATAACAACACCGAGGCGCAGTCATTTAACCCAATTACCTATCGTGTTTTATGCAGAGCAATCAGGTGGTGAACTCCGGTAATGAGCTCGATTTTATGCCAAATTTAGACCTCATTACTATTTTCCTAGGCGTGGCAAGCCTGTTAAAAGGGACGCGACCATGCATTTAGAACATACTGCCTATTATATATCATTAATGGAGAGTCTCTTTAATGGCGCGTTAGATGTGAAACACTGTTTGGAGAAAAAGAGGAGAATGCTGTCATGCACACAGTTCAGGCAGATAGATATTATTATACTGTGTAGCCGGTAGCCAGGCACTGTCTTCTAACTCTTCCAACTTCTGCAGGTAGGTGTCACACTTGCTCCTAATTTCAAGGGGGGGGACTTCTTTGTTAATCCGTCACGGAAACCCATCCCTGATCAAATGGCCTAGTTAAAGAAAGAAAAAAAAAAGGTGGAGCCAATGGGGCACACACAATGATCACAGTTATTATGAGGATTATAGCAACTTTGACAAGTGGATAAAAAAAAGGCACGAATTGCTTGACCGACATGCAGAACAAGAAGGAAAAGAGAGAGGAGGAGGAGGGGGGGTTTATTTCCCAGGTACACTGAATAAAAGAAAGGTGTTTTTTTTCTGTTTTTTTTTCTGTTTTGTTTTTTTAAACTATAGTTTTAAAGAACGAAAAACAAATTGCCTTATAAAAGATATGTTTTGTTATTATTTTATTTTTATCATTATTATTAAATATTATTTTAAACCTTCACAGTATTGGAACAGTTGTAGGCCGCCAAGATTCAGTAGCATGGGCCTAAATTACATCTTCATTATTATTATTATTATTATTATTATTATTATTATTATTATTATTATTATTATTATTAAACATTTTTTTAAATATTCGTTTATTCACTGTTGGTTACAGTAGCCTGCTTTTCGAAAGACACTGAATTTATTAGTATTATTAGTATTAGTATTATCATGATTATTATTATTATTATTATTATTATTAATGCTGTTATTGTTGACCTCCACTGAAGTGGGACAGCATGCTCTTGTTTATGGCTGCCATTAATCTCTATAGTTTACTTTCCCCTTCTCCAATTTGAAATCTCCCCTGAGGTTTCTATAATTCCCTTAGCCTTAATGTCCTCTATTCGGGCCCTCTATTTTAATCTGACAGAGTGTGCTGAAGCAGTGATTGCGACACATCAGCCGGCTAAATAGCATAATTATGTTTTTTCTTTGCTGATCCCCGGGGGATTGAACTGTTCGATGCAATGCCCCCTAAGAGAGTATTAGAGTTTTATTAGAAATTGCGTTGTTTTCTCAGAATTGATTGAAGAAGTAATGTTTCACAGGGACAATATACACACTATTTCTGCGGTGTAAATCATCTGTGTTGTAAATACTATGACGTTTATATGTCAGATAGGCTGGGGTTTTTCAGGTTCGTGTGTGTGCGTGCGTGTGTGTGTGTGTGCTGTGTGTGTGTCGTGTGTGTGGGTGTGTGTGCGTGTGGCGGGGGGCGGGGGGGAGGATGGGGTGTTACAATGGTGCGAGCAAAACGCGTTGATGATGTTATTCCAATGAACTTTCTTAATATAAATTTATACAGGAAATATTGAATTGCCAAACCAAGGACAGACTTCTTTATCACCATCCGAGTAGGCGATTTGAATTGTTTAGTTTTTTTTATTTTTTTATTTTATGTATTCTGTTTTGCGGGAGGGTTGATTTCTTTTCTTTTCCCATTTTATCATCATATTTCCCACAGACGTCCAAATGTATTCTTTAGCTCCCCCCCAACTGTTGTTTATCAAATCACAACCAGTGAGAGAGAAAAAAAGCACAAGAAGTCCTGTAGAGTTTGCACTGTAATTATTATTATTATATTATTTTTATTATTATTATTTCCCTCTGGAAAAGGTATGGCCTTGAAGCTGATTTTATATTTTTATATCCTATATAGGAGGATTCCGTGACAGCTTTGGTGTCACTATATTCCCGCTCACCATAAAAAATAAAAAAAATAAAAAGAATATCCTCTCACTAATTAAAACTATATATTTGATCGTTGATTATACTTGTTCTATTTCTGTCCGTGATAAAAGTCAGTCAATTAACCCCAGATTACTGGAGGAAGCGGAGCGAGAGGTTCTGCAGCCCTTCATCAGAGACTCGGTAGCCTGCAGGGGAGATGCTCTCTGCAACTTTATACAACTTGGTCCCCGGCTTCCCCTCCAACTGAATGGCGTGTCGGTTCATTGTTGGGATTGCTACAATGTGGGAATACTAAGTAGGGGGTGAAACCGTTCCCACGTGTGAAAATGGGGGAAATAATCCGACAGGAGAAGAAGCAGAAGAGAAAAGAGAAGGATAAGGTCTGTACCCTTCACTCCGACTTTGTTACTGCTCAGCGTACAGAAGCAGATTCCGGGGTGTTTGGGAAAAAAATGATTCTTATTATTGTCGTCATATTAATTCAAATACTTTACTACTATTTTTCCCTTCTTCTCCAAAAGTGAAAATAATGGCCTTTGGCTATACGTTCAGTCTGAGGGCCGTGGTTCACGGTTCATTTCAATTTTCTGAATTGAAATAAAATATTACATGTTCACCAAACTCTCTCAAATCGAATTAACACATGATATGCGTAGCTGGAGCAGACCCTCAATAGAAAACAAGTGACAAATAACAACTATTCTCCTTCTTCTCCTTCGTCAGCTTCTCTGCGGGTTTGTGTGCATATTTCCTCTAAAAGTAGATACAGCATTTATGTGCGCGCTCCGGTGTGTTGGTGACATGAGGGAGACTTTCAGTGGTGACTTAAAATAGTGCTAATATAAGACTAATGAATAACAAGAGGAAACCGTGGTTTCTTGTTTGTTTTCGACACGTTTGGGAGCGGTAGGATCTAATAATGAAGTGAAAGTTAAGTGAAGGCATCTGCGGCTCTTATTATTGCAATTATCTGAGCGCGCAGGTTTGTGAGAAGGTAAAAGCCACGTTATCTAACATGTAATGTTAGTGTCCACTGTGTAAGAGTGGGATCTTTAGAAAGCAACATATTATTGGAGTCGCGTTAAATCTGTTTTTTTTTTCTCTCCCTCTGATCGAACTTTACGCATCTTTTTTTTATGGCGGATATAAATCTACACGCCAAGAATTCATGAACTACACAAGCATGCGTATGTGAGAGGGAAACATATAAAATATGCAAACAAAGCGTTTCTATTCAATCCAATCTGCCTGATCACTTTACACATCACTGCTCGAAAACGCACCTATTGCAAACTACAAGTCTTGAGGTAAGGCCTATTAGTAGTTTGGCAGGAGATTTGAAGCGGGCGGGGGGGGGGTTCAAGACTTGTGAAAAAAACTTTGGGAGCTGTGGACCGAACAGATTAGACACCTGCCACTGGACAGCTCCGTGAACGCCTCTCAAATGCTACTGTATGTCAGAGCACAGGGTGAAACCAAAACCTGTTGATAAACACACTCACCAATATCACTGAAGGATTACTCAGTGGGCCACACGCTACATCGTATAAACAGCCTGCTGATAAAACGTCCGGCTACACGATACAACGCGTACGAGCTCAGGGTCAAATTCAGCTCAGATGCGTAAATAGACACCCGCTGTACTTGACCTGAACAGATTATTCGCGGGGGGGGGGGGGGGGCATCATCAGCAACATGAGTGTGTTGCTAAATGTGGTATAAAAGAGGGTTGAAATGAAAGGAGGGTCTCTTTGTTTTTTTTGTTTTTTTTTCCCCCCCACAAAAAAGGGTCGTTCATAACTGTGATTGGATGCAGGCGGCTGTTGGAGGTATTTGTTTTCCCTTTGGATTTTCACGTTTCCTCTTCAAAAATAGCCTTCAACTTCAAAACCAAAGAGAAAAAAAGGCAGTTTTACAGGGAGCAGCTGTGTGTCTGTGGCAGGCGGTTTATATTATATATTATATTATATATATATATATATATATATATATATATATATATATATATATAGGGCTTGATTGATATCTGTATAACAACTGTTTAGTTTGCACAGATGCATATTGTGCACTGAAATATTTGCATTCGGTAGTTCTTCTTCATTCATTTTTTGGCACGTGAAGAAGTAAGCAACTGCTCTTTCTGAGCTACAGTGAGGACTTCAGTATAACTGCTCTTGGCTATTTAATCATCATCATTCCCTAAATGAGAAGGCTAATTAAGGACACATTTCAGCTTTAGTCTTCTGGCAAGACTGCACACAAGCCTGAGACTTGGGGTTGACAGGTATGGTGTGTGTTTCGTGCAACAACCTGTCAAACAAACATTTTTTTTTTTTTTTAAAGAATCAAAACAAATGACGTCTGGACCGTGTGTATATCTATCCACATTGGAAAAGAAAATGGAAAAAAAAAAAAAAATCATGTCAAGGTAATGTGGTCTAAAGCCTTTGGCACCTCCAACGTTCATGTTAAGTGGAGTTATAAAACGCTCATGAACACACTGTAAAGCAACTCAGATAAGGTGGCAGAGAGTGATTTACCACTATTTTTTTGCACTTCACGGACTGTTTTTCTATTTCTCCGTGGAGTTCCTCTGGGACAGATTACACGTGTAATTTTCAGCTGTGAGATTGGTTAAGTGTCCCCCCACCACCACCTCCCCTCACCTCGCCCCCCGCCCCAACATAAATAAAACATTTCTATGAAGAAGGGGAAAAGAGGGGGGAGAAAAAGAGAGAGAGAGAGAGAGAGAGAGAAAAAAAACATTAACGAAGAGTGATGAACTATGAAGTCCTAGGAGGCCAGGGGTTGAGGTTGAGAGAACTGAGGGATTCAGTTCCAGTGGCAAATAATAATAAGCCTATTTAGGAGTGGTTGGATTATTAAAATATCTTCATTAAGCAAAATAAAATATAATCAGGTTTTTAAAAGGTGATCGCTTAAATTCAAAATGTTTCAGCTATGCAAACAAGTCGACTAATTTTAATACATAAATGACATAACACACACTCAAAGACACAAGCACACCCACAGAGCCTCACTCTGCAAGCACCTTGACTCCTTGAAAGGGGCTGCTCATTGACCAATCTGCTCTGACAGCAGTGTGGCGTGAGCTTCTGACCCTGTGACTGCAAAGGGTCTGTGTTCAGTGGCCATGTAAGGGCTCACTGGCGCCCACACTGGGGGTTTCTGCCCTGCCCTGGAGGAGGTGACGTGTGCGCACACACACACACACACACACACATATACACACGCAGGAGGGACTTATACTCCACGCCAAACCCCCTCAGGTATGCACAGCCACAGAGCAGTAAGTGTGTGCATCCAGTCTGAGAGGTGGAGACACCGGCAGGTTCTTCCTCCCGTGACTGTACAGGTCTTGTCTGTGTCCTCGCCTGGCTCCTCCCTTTCTCTCTCTGGTCACAAGGTGAGCAAGTTCAACACGCCCATTCCTGAAACACTGACTAATGCCTGTGTTCTGTGACACAACCCGACTTCCTCACACAATGCAGCATCCTCCTCAGCGGTTTTCATCACACCATTAAAGATAATCTAAAATAACATAACGGCCATGTCGTATTGATCTCTTCCCACTGGGCTACACAAGGGTCACGGTCTCTGTAGATGTAACTTGTGAATATATAGCGATGCGGTTTGTGAGGAAACATTAAAAAAAAGTGCATCAATGTGTACAATAAGGCCTTCTAATATTACAATGTTAATGGTTGTGATGAAGATTGATGAACTGTTTTCTTTCAGTGACTTCAGAGGGTCCAAGAGGGAGGAGGGGTACCAAGCTGCCTGACTGTTTATTTACATTTGCCCTTTTTAAATGATCCCTTTCTTCTCAACATCTGCTCCACATTACCACACAGATATCTGTCCTAATGACCGCTATAATGCCTGCACTCGCGCACACACTTGCTCCAACATGAGCGCTCACACATACACTGCCTGTAACATTACCATTATTCCCCGTTCATATGGGACACTTTACCCTCTCCAAACCACCTTGCACAACAAATGGACCTCCTCTCACTGCTGGCCCTTTTGTTTGCTCCGAGCATTCCACTTTTCCTCCCAGTTTGGTGTAGCCTGATGGATGCAAATGGGCACTTACTTAATTGGATCAGTTCCCAAGATGGAGATAAACGGGGCACTGCCTTTTCTCCCCCCCCCCTTCCCTAAGTTATTTTGAGCTGTGCTCAGTTCAGTGGTGTGTGGAGAGAACGTTAATGAGGAGGGGCGAGGAGACGACGCCACTGCTGGACTCATTCAAAAACTCTGGTGCTCCAGTCTGGCCCGCACTCCCACACACAATGAAGGAAGAAAGCTGCATGGGCCCCATGTGTAACGGTGTCTCGATGCCAATTTAGTAAAGTGACTGCTAGTGATGCAACTCGGAAAACTGTCCAATCAAAAAGCAGCACACTGGCTGCTCTGGTCTTCGTGCATGCAGGTAGCTGCTGGGTTTTGCCATTCAAAAGACAAATTAGACGGAATCTAAACATAAACACGAATCAGTTTAGCTCATGTCCACGCTTGCTCACGTTACACTTGATGTGAATGTTTTCGACATAGCAGATGATTTCAATGGAAAAAAAATGTTTGGTAGGTGTCTTTTTCTTACTGAAAAAAAAAAAAACAGCAACCAAAAAGAAAAAAGAAAAGAAAAATCAAGCAGTGGCTGCATGCCAGTGGGAGTGTGTTGGCTGCTGTACCCTGATTAACAGGGTGGTTTACAGCCAACTCCAATAGGTAATCTCATCAGAGAGGGGCTTTAAACAGATAAAGACCACCCCTAACTACCCCCACCCTCCCCACCAAACCCCAACCCCTCCAAATACAACCCCTTCCCGCACGAGACCTCCCATCTAACACACTAACTGAGAGCTGCTAATACCTGAAGGAGGCTAACATGGCCAGCCACAAACCAGGCTCAAATCTTCAATTGACCTCGTTTTCAATAAAGAAGCCATTTCCAGTCTGATGGATGATTTGTTGGTCTTGCATGGAATGGCCATCTGGATGGAAGGATATGATCGCTGTAGTAGGCATGCATCACCTGCCAGCTAGGATTCCCTGTATAGACTACAACACGCGAGCTGTATGTGTCTGCCTATGCATCTCGCTTGAGTCACTATGTTTAAATCCAGACTAGCCTAACAAAAAGCAGGAAAAGGAGAAAAAAAAAAAGAAAGAAGAAGAGCTAATTAAATTTTGCACCATATGGTCACTATTGGTTCTGTTTTTTATTCATCCAAACCTCAAACATGAGGTTATTTTGATCCAATATGAGAAAATCCCTGGTTGCATCTGGAGACATAACAGCAGTTCATTCAGTTATCAAAAGCTTTGTACCCGGGCCTCTTTGTTGCAGAATAAAGACGAGGAATCCAAAACAAATCTGTGAAAGAGCTTTGGCTGTAGTAAAACCCCTTGTCCCACACAGCCTCCCTTTTTTTTTTTTTGTTTGGGGAGCTCAGATTGGGTTCACAGTAGCTGCACTTTAAGCATAGAAAGATCTGATTTATTAGCTTGTCAGGGGAAGCATTGTTCACGAAAGCAATCAAAAAGCACTTACCTAGCTCCTCTAAAATTACTGCTTTTTTCACTGGCTAATTTGTGTAACTCCCATGGAGAGGCTGGCAAAGAGTTTGATGAGGCATATAATGATGATTAATGAATTTATTGCCCTGCTGCTCATCAAACGGTTGTAGTATATACTTCTCCCTTTCTTCCAATGTGTTGCGCAGTCTCCGGAGCCACAGAGGGGCAGGGATGAGATAGTGTTGCCCTCCTCCCTGCTATCTCCCTTTTGGCTGTTAACCTGACTGACCTGATGGGCATGAGAATGTAAGCGGTGGGTCTGTGGGTAGAGTAGGAGCACAATGGACAGTTTAATAAAAGGTTAAACTGGAAACGCGAGTAAACCTGCTGCAAGGTACACATGATCTCAACTTTCAGCCTCTGATCACTTCTGTGGGAAAAGCCAGGGGTAACCAGATCCACACTGCTTCTTCTGCCCTCCACCACACAACAACCTCTCACAGCCCCCGGTGCACCACTTTCAAAGAGAGAAAAAAGCATGGAAGCCACTATAAAGTCTTAGCAATGAGTCGGCAAAAATCACCAAGCCCACAATCCACGTAGGAAGCGACAACCATGTTGGAAAATGAAGGCGCTGTGTTGACACATTGCATTATTCTGATCAAACAAGGCCTGCTCTCATCACAAATGATGATTAACGGCTGACGGGTTTGTGTGTCGGTGGGCTTGTGAAGAGGTCACTAAGAGGTCAAAAGCACTTCTACATATTTGCTAAATAAGCCCACCCCCTTCCATCCAACCCGCTCCCATAACTCTGGGGTCACGCATCTCTCCGTTCAACATTGTGTAGGATGTTTACACTTGATTACACCACATGCCTTGCTATCCCCTGCTCTTTGGCCAACTGTGCTTGATTAAGTCCTTGCTTGTTCACCACTGCTAGCAACTAAAGAACGCATTGTTGCAACTTCACCCCCCACCACACACACACACACACACACACACACACACTCCCCCACCCACAGACACACACACATCCCCACCCCCACCATCACCCTCTTTGAGATCAGCTCCCTGGATAGGATGTTTCTGCATTCACTGATTCATTAGGTTGGTCCCTTAAATACATCAAAGAGCTTCTTCTCTCACACAATAAACCAATAAAAACAATTATACCCCATATCTTCGAGGCAATGTTGATCTCTCGGGTGTTAACGTTAGATAATGAAAGTGTTTGATGACATAAGTTTTCTGAGAAAGCTCACTTTCTGTCTCTTTCTAGTGCACACTCTTCTACCAAATGGTGGCTTTTTCTAAGCGTGCAGTGCAAAATAGCACATACCAGATTCCCCCTCAAATAACATGCATGTAATTTGCCCATATATCATAACCCCAGAATTTGTAGTTAAAATTAGAAGCTATATAAAGTCTGTGCAAGTAGAGTAAGAAGCCAGCGCAAATGTAGCGATGCTTTGGCTCTCACGTGTTTAACATTAAATGTAACCAGTTAAAGTTCTTTAAATATTCATCGCCCTCCCTTGCTCTCGCTCTCTTTCTGTTTGATGGGGTGGATGGAGAGGTTTAAGGAAGAGGCCGTTCTGTCTCTGATAACCTCTTCCACTAGCACGGTGGAGATAAAATGCATTTGTCTAAAGGAGAAACTGAGATTCACTCAGTGTGGCCTGATCTTGCTTTCATTCCTTTTTTCTCAAAACAAGAGACAGCAACCCCAATCAGGGGAATCGGCATATGCAGATCATGGCGCTAAATTTTTAATGAACATGTTTCATCTTAAAGCAGATAAAAAGGAAGAAGGGGAAAGTGTTTATTAAACAAAAGATGGAATCGACAGAGTGAAAATGGCGTTTAAAACGAAGTTTCTAAGTGGGTGTTTTTGCTTCACAAGCTATTTCAATTCTCTGACAAGTTTGCATATAGTAGGAATTATTGTACTGCGTACAGTATGCTAAATGGGAACAGTTAAAACCTCCTATTATGCAGTTTGGTAGTATTTCTAGAATGTAAGTTTTCTGTGCCACAGGTTAAAAAAAGACCTGTTTTCTCTCTTATTGGAAACACATTGAAGCAACGGTCAACAGGTTCACTTGCATATATCACCAATAGGTTATAATCACACTGTCTGTCGCCTGTGGGAATCCTGGAATTTTAATGAATGATGCTTCAGCTTCCACACACATGAGCTTTAGTCTCCCCAGATAGGGTGGATGCATGTAGAGTAGACTTTGTTCCAACACTATTTGCAAATATTTTTCATGGTTTATTTTAGCCTAACAGGTGCTAGATGGGTGGAGTTTGTAAAAAATATGTTTTGACTAAAACAACCTTTATGTAATTGATGGAGTAAACTCTGCATGTCAATGAACATAAAAAAAGAAAAATCCAAATTCAATTATATCCAATTTAAGTATGTATATTACATAGTATAAACAATTTGTAGTAAATTTAGATGGGCTTGTGAACGGATGGTAATCAGGAAAAATTCACAATCCCTAATAAATTCCATGAAAATGTATAAAAATGCTTATTAGGCACGATCAATGTGCCACTGAGCAAGGCATTTAACGTCCAGCTGCTCCAGTACAGCAATGAAAAAGACCACAGACGCACAGCTGACATTTCCTGAATAAACAGTTTGAAAATAGACACTCTAGCCATAATTTCAAGTGTTTACTTGAAATAAACTGAAAATGGCTTAACTGCTTCCCCATGTGCCGGCGTACTCGCAGAGGACAACTGCGAGATCCCCTCCAGTCCTTGACCTGCTGACTGACTCACAAATGCACCAACTTCATTAGCAGGTCACCAGTCGGCACTCGCACCTTCATTAGTAAATACATGAGTATTGACACACACATATACAGTAAAAACCTTATGCACATTATGTCATTGACAAGAGCAGTTTTACCTCCAAGGCTACAGGGAGTAGAGTTGATGAGAGGTCGTCCAACCAATTACAACTGTTCCACCTGAAGCAGTCAATAGCGAGTAAAACCTTGATTCATTATCAAAAGTGCATGGATAAAAATGCTAAGTAAAAAAGAAAAAAAAAAAGATATATGGCCCGGCATAATATGCGTACAGTTAGTCCTATTTTGTGTGCATAATTGCTTTAATGTGGGCTATTAAGCCTAAGTGGATATGATTTTACTGTCTGCCCTACATCCAGTTTGATCGCTGCCATGATCAATACTTATGATTTGTAAGTCACCAGCCATCGATGGTAGTGTGATAGTGTGATAGTTAAGCATTTGACCTCGTGAGGAAGAGCTCTTTCCTTGTTCTTGAGACCATCAAAGGTCATACAGATGCTGGAGGACAAAGGATACAGACTGCAAACACAGGTAGACACTGCAGACACACAGGACAGACAGATACACTTTATCAGTGTGTGACTTTTACAAACTATGGCCACATTTCTCCCCAAGTATTCACATCTTTAAGGATGTAGCACACAAAAAACAACAACAACAAAAAAACAGGCTTTGCATGCCCAGGTAGAGTCTGCCAACATAGATAATAAGTCTGGCTTTTTTAACAATTAATATTCAATAACATCAAATTGAAAGCATGCAGGCAGAGGAAAGGATGTAATGATGTGCAGAGGAAATATTTGAGGCTTTGGCAGGGCTACACTCTCTGTCTCAACATAAGGCCTGTTTAGAGTGCTTTGCCATGTATGGAAGTGACACACACACACAAACACGCGCTTCAGATTAGACGTTGAGCCTGAGTGACTTAAACAAGAAAAGATAACTCTTTGTATGGTGACAGATGGATAAGCAGAGCTATCTCAGGCTGTAATCTTGGAATAGTTTGAGACACTTTGTGTTTTGGCAACAGACGAACACGATATGTGATCTCCCCCTGAATGAATGAGCAATAGTGTTTTAAGAGAGAAGGATCTGTTTTTGATTCGTGTTGTGTCATGTTTTTACCGTAGGCGATCAGACACCAACATCTGGCAGGATCGCCCCCGAATCCAACAAAAATGTCACCGTAAGATAATACGTGGCACTAAAAATCTGAAACACCACAGGTAAATAGCTAGGTCGCTTGCACATATTAAATCTATAAATCATGTTTATAATCTGTCTGTGATATATTTTCCCACATTTATAAATGTATGTCAATGCATGCATAGGTATGGGTGAATACGCCAAGTACTGATCACTCAGGTTCTGGGGGACCTAGACCAATTAAGTTGTACTTGCCTGTGATCAATAAAGAAAACATCAGAGGAAGAACTCTCAGCCTCATTAGTATTAGCAAACCCTGATACAGGTCAATCAGTTGTTGATAAAGGCCTGCTCTTAAATCTACTGTGTGCATGCCTACACGTGTCTGCATACACATCTGCACATGTATTTTACAACAATGCACACATTCACAAATTAATATGAACACTGGGGGGGCATGTGAGGGGATATGTAAGCATCAAAGACTTTATTTATAAGTAGTGATTAAGACACGAAAATCATTTAAACCCTCTCTGATCTCCCTGTCAGTCATATATGCTATCCAGTACAGCATTATACTTGTATCAACTTGTCCAGAATCTCGTGTTTCCACTCGAGCACGCTCTGACCGCAGGCATTTCTTGACCAGCGGCTGGGCCAAAGCTTTACTGCATTCCATCTCCGCTGTCTGTATGGGTGAATGAGGCTGAATCTAAAGGAAGCAGGACCAGAGGCACCTAACACAACACAATGATCAAGTGCTTGTAGCATGAGTAGCCAAAGTACATAGGGCTATTAGATGTGAGTGATACGGTTGAAGTTACTCCTGTGAACTTTGCCGTGACTAGACGCTTGGTCCTGTTTTGGGGGGTGGGAGGGGAGGAGAGAGGGGTGGGGGGGGGTACTTGAGTTGGAGGTGCGAGGGGGTGTATGGCCTAACAGTCGATATTTATCCGAGTGGCCACACAACTCCCCTCCTTGTCTCCAGTTGGATTCCACTCATAAGTACTGCCATTCTTTCTTCCATTGAGCTCAGGCAACACGTGTTTGTGACCACACTCTCTCCCTCTCTGTTTTTCACCCTCTCGCTCCGTTCTCCACCAAACCCAGTTATTAACACAAACACTGGCTGACACTTGTTTGTGCTTTTAATTGTGTCTGGATGTTATGTCTCTTGTGAACACATACATTAGCATTTCTCTGGCACAGTATAATCACTCCTTTAACCACAACACCATGCAGACAGAGCACAGGAAATTACCACATGCAATCATGTTTGCTGCACAAGCACATTTGGCTTCGCTCGGCTCCTGTATAGTCTGCCGCAGCCTCCTGACTTTGTGTTGGGTTGTGAGTAAGTGCTCTTTCTGGATTATATTTCATTTCAGCCCAGTGTAGTGACGGTAAATTGAATTATAGTAATTATCCTTCCAGTAATGTCAATAGTGTCAAACTATTAGAGAAGTTTGGAATATTATGAAATGTAGATTAAAATGATAAACTGACAATGCATTCTGCCATGTGTGATAATTAGCAGAAAAAAAGTAAGTATCGGTTGACCATTGAAAATTGAATGTGCGAGCAAAATCAATTTCTCTACCTGCACTCCTGTGTGATTATGAAAGACTTCACAGTAGCACTGAAATGACTCTGACAGTCGGAACAAATTTAGATTTTTTCCCCATTTCTCTCTCGCTGATATTACACGGCCCGCAAAGAAAACCTCTTACTCTTCAGGCCTCTCCACGTACTGCGAACAAAGCAGTGGTGTGCCAAGGATTACATTGTAAAATATGCATGTCCCAATGAAATATGCATATAGCCGTGTGTCATCAATGACATGGCTTCTACAAAGACTATACCGCATACACAGGAACGCATGTTTCTGTGATTCTATTCCCTTGACTTTAATTGGTGTAGACACAAGAAAAGACTCATCTGGGGGAATAATTAAGCCTGACACCAATGTATTTGGTGTGCATCTTAACACGTTTCACTAAACCACTCATTTACTTTATTTGAATAACTTCTATGATGGTAATAAAAAGGCATGCAATAAAAGAGGCTCAGTACGCCAGACTGCATTGTTTCTGAATTAAACGCCCCGAATATCTTCAGGAAATAAGATTGTTTTCCTGCGGATGGGGGCCTAATCTACTCAGTCATGGTGGTTTGAAGAGGGGATGTTTTCAAGTTTTAACAGGGTTGGTTCCAGCCTTCCCACCACCACAGTGATCTAACTACAGAGAGGGGGCTTCTCTTTTCCTCTCTCAGCCACCAAAGGGAAAGGAGGTTACATGGATGAGCTGTGAATTACACCCTGAAACAGCCTAAGCAAACCATTATAAATGTCTATGACCTGTGGAGTGTCACTGATGATTACAATATTATTCATAAAGATGAGCTTTGTATGATCTGTGTATACAGTTTAGCAAAACTAGCTTGCAACAGAGATTTAAAGCGAAGGATTTATTAGATTAATTACAAGAACTAAGCCCAAGGCTATAGGGCCACAAGATAATCTCCCCATGCCTCAGACTCCCACAATCAACACAAAAGCATTAGAACCACAACAGTTTGACAACATTCAGGTACAAGAGGGTGCAATCAGAGGGAAGCTGTGTTAGCTAGGTGCCTCTAGCTGCTTCGCTCTGGGTCTCAGGTGTCTGCTTCTCTACAGGTATGTGTTACCATAATAGAGTAGTTAAGAGGGCCTCTTGTCGAGGGCCCTTCCCTCCTGTCTCGGCACACTGACTCCAGTGTGAACAGGGGTGCCTGGCCGATTTAGCGCAGTCTTGTTAGATTGAGTATTGCACAATGGAAACTGTCATGCGGCTTGTAATGTGTAATTGAACTTGGAGCCATTTTGCTTGAGAATATTCAGACCCAGCTCGATTGGATTTCACTTGGAAAAGCCGACAGACATCCCGCACACTGTTTGCTCAAAAGCTCGTTTTTCTTTCTTTTTCTTTTCTTTTTTTTTTTTTTTTGAGCAGTGAGCACAGGCCGGGGAACACTTCTTAGTCGCTTTTCCCAAACGGCTACATGTCCAGTACAGTTGCACCCTTCTCTTATGTCCCCAAAACCACAATCAACCCCCGCCCTCCAACCCCCACACTGCTTTCTCACAACCCACCCCACCCTCGCTGGGACTGTTTTGTCCTCTGGAACTTTCATTATGTGAAGAGGATAAAAATACAGCACCCTGTGAATTTATGGTTCCTTCAGAGTTGCCATTGAAAATATGAACTTTTCAGACATTCGCTCTGAAACCCAAGTAAGAAAACAGAGCAACCACAGCGTTTATACAGAGTCACCGCAACATAGAGGCCTATAGTCACTGTACTCGCACTTACAGCTTCTTGGTATTAAGGCGTAGACACTTTAGGCTCTCCACACACGCACACACACACGCACACATACCCACAGCATGAGTACACATCTATACAAGCATGTAAACATTTAAACATATCCACATGTGTCCGTATGAGGAACATTAGCATTCAGAAACAAATGAAGACACGCACGTATCTGCACACAAGAAAAACACAGCCCCACAGTGACACACACCCACACACACAAACACACGTACACACAGACAGTTACCATAATCCATTACGTCCTCTTGGATATGTTATAAATGTTTGTTGACAGTGCCAGTTTTAAAGGACAGTCTGTATATCTTATTCTTTCCCAGTGTAAACCTGTCCTACCCATTTCAACCTCAGACACCGATGACATATCCCTTTAAACATCCCTTTCTCTTGCATGGACATATGACTCAATGATAATGACAGTATTGAGCGCTTTATAGAGTCATAATTACAATCATCTTAACCTCCATTCTTGGAAGTTTATGTCCATCTCCACCTTACTTTCTTTCTCTCCGTCTCTCTTTCTCACTGACAGCTGCTTTTCCTGGGAAAGTGCCTCTTTTCTCAGACGATAATCTATTGCCGTCCCCCCATCGCTTACATGTAGCTACATGGTGAGTCAGTGCTGTAATTCCGTCATTAGCTGGATAATGTGTGTGCTGTCTGTGTGTTAAAACTTTAAGTGCCAGCTTTGGTGTGACCCGGGGGCAGCCTGTGGGTTTGACTGATGCCAGTCTACCCACCAAGCGTCATTTGAGCTCTGTAATGGGTTTTGTCCGGCTCAGTTTGGTCTAGATTGGCTTACGGTATCATGAACTCCACGTGTGCATGTATATGGACTGCTTCTCCTATAAAACAATCAGACATGTTTTAGAAGCTATAAATTATCGTAGGTACCTGCTATATAAATCAAACAAAAACAGGATGGTCCCTGAGTATTTTAACCAATTGGACAATGGGATTTTTATTAAACTGCTTCAGAGCATGTGAAAGCCAATCACTTTCTGGCACCACCCTTTTCCTTTTTTGATGAACTTGTTGACCGTGCTTGGTGACACGTCTCTGACACGGGATTCACACTAGTACACAGTAACACCCAATCACCTCCAGCCAGTTTACTCCTCAGCCAGCCGTTACAGTGGGTGCATTCACCACACTGCCTGCCAAAGACAGACACCTCTAAATCAAAAGTGGAATTATAGTAAAACACGGGTTGTATTATGCCAATACTTTAAGATACATCGAAAGACACACAGCCAAATTGATAAAACATGTCTCGGCTCAGTCTCCACCTGTCTTTTTCCAATAACAACCCCGCACAATTAAGTTCTAAACTCTGCAATAAATCTTCCAGGACGCATGTTTAAAGAGTCCCTCCAGGCAGGCAGACATTTGCTTTTGATTGCAGCATGAGAAAGAAGAAAAAAGAAGTTTGTGTCTGAGTTCTTGACTTTTTATTGAAAAAGTCATAAGTATTTATATATAGAGAGTATACTGTACATGTCTGTGTGTTGACGTACATGCTACAATGCACAGAAAATTTAGACAAAGTTCTTATTTGAGGATTTTTAAATGCACACAGATACACACATACATGCGTCTAGTCTGTGTGTGTGTGTGTGTGTGTGTGTGTGTGTGTGTGTGTGTGGCTGTGTGTACTTGTGTGTACTTGTGTGTGCATGTGCACAGGTCACATTCAAACACCTTATTCAATCACAGATGAGCTCCTACCAGCCCATGACAAATCTCCACCTGTGTGTGGGATCAGTGTTGTTGCACATGTGGGAGCTCGCCCTGATCCCACAGCCTCTGCACTATCACCCACCACCTGAGGCCCTGCCTGGATGACTGACTGACTGACTGATTGGAGAATCTCACCTGACAAAAAGCTTAAGTGATTGATCACCAAGGCTCACCTGAGCACCCGAGGGGGCTCGACGTGCCAAGGACTGCGGGCCTCAAGAGGGTGCACCTTTCCTGGGTTTGTCCACCTGACACCCTGGGGCAGATTCCCGAGCACATGTATCTGTGTGGTCATCACCACTGCTACGTCTAAGTATGCATTCTACCACTGACTGCAACATACCAACCTAAAACATACAGTACACCCTGGAGACAGGAAAATTAATTAAGACACTAAATCATTTACAATTTGAGGCAATTGTCTTTTCTGTGGATCGTGAAAGGAGCCCTCTGACAAAGCAGGTCTTGGAAATAACCTTGGGCTATTATACTGAATAGTCTGACAAATCGGATTTTGCCTCATTGAAAATAAATTAGGCAAGAGCATATGTACAAATATCTAAGACCCGGACAAATTTTGCTAGGGACAATTAGCAGAGAATCAATCCTGTTCTTCCCGTTTCCTTTTTTTCTTTTTCTTTTAACCTTTCATTTTGTTGTTGCTTTATTATAACTCCATAATGAATGCTAGCAGAGGAACACATAAACCATGAGATTCTTGGAAGAAAAAGGCAGACAAACCCCCATCTCGCTCGTAGCTATGTCTGGATTGCCTTCTGCGCTGAGATAGGAGTCAACATGTTTAGCGACATCAAAAGAAAACCTGATACCTTAAGTATAAGAAGATTAACACTTGCAGTGATCTTGAGCTTAGGCTTCTCCAGGACTTTCAACAGACTGTGCCAGAAGGGACAATTACCGATGAATTGGCACCAACATCTCGTAGTTATTTAACAAAATCTGGCACAGTGTATAAGCTCTCGTCTTTAAGACTTCCTTTCAAGTCTGGCCTCGGTATCAGAAGGCTAACAGATTGGAGAATGTGACGAGAGCCGACAGCAGGGGAATCTGCAGGGACACTGAAAGAGCGAGGTGGGGAAAAAAAAGAAAGCAAGCAAGTAAGAAAGAAAGAAAAACAAAGAATACAAAGAAGCAAACAAAGAAACAAAATCGTATCACTCAGTAGACATTTTTATTTCCTGACTTTAGGGCTGTGTCGTATCTCAGGGTGGATATTTGTGGCGTGTCTAAGCTCACTGGTATGCCTGTGGGTTTTTTACTGTGTACCTCAGCGGACTCAATATGACAACTTTAGGAATGTGACATTGTGTAAAACTCTGAAAAACAAATGCTGACAGTCTGACACAGAGCAACAGAGAAATGCATGCAAAAGCATGCACATACACAGAGGGAGACAGAAATTAAAAATACATTTTAATCGTATAATTTAAATAGCATATTATTTCATGATTATTGCTATTTAGAGTAATTTATAATACTTAAGTGTCACACAGTCCCACACCCACACACACAATTCAGCTACAGAACACCTGTAAGATGTTATGTTGCCACAAGCGCTCTGCTAATCCTTACCTTGAGCACCACGCACTCACCACAGGACTTCTCAGGGTTTAGAAAGTACACAACTCTTTACACATATATCACTCCCTATTAATCCAAAGTACATACTGTATGCTTGTACCTACAACGATTTTATACAGCAAACGTAATCTGCCTGTCAGAGGAGATGCCAAAAGAGGAAGCCGCATGGGGGAGTCATAGACAAGCTCCTCAGACAAAGATGTCATCTT
Source organism: Larimichthys crocea (assembly GCF_000972845.2). Lineage (NCBI taxonomy): Eukaryota > Metazoa > Chordata > Actinopteri > Sciaenidae > Larimichthys > Larimichthys crocea. The sequence goes on along the minus strand of NC_040018.1, from coordinate 21,710,568 downwards.
CCCTGCAGGAAACTCTGAAAGCACCCCTTCTTTCAGGGGCAACAACTCGACTGTCATTTCTTAATGACTGTAGTTTTAACTTTTACCATCTATTTTCTATATATATATCCTTTTTTTTTCTTTATATTCACCGTTTTGGTTTCATAAACTGCATATTTAGTGTATGGTAAATCTATTGTGAGTTAGTTGCTCAACTCGGTAAGCCTTTTCAAAAACAAAACAAAGGTTCCGATAAACCCAGTGTACACTACCTGCCCAGCTCTTAGTGGTTAACACATAGCAACTGGTGAAAACAGTCAAACATATAACCAGGAGCTGGTGTAGACCAAAAAAACATGGATCTTTCACTCGTATATATCATTTGGTCAGAAACCCTTTGTTTGCTGGATGTGCTAACCTGTTATCTTCAATGACTTGAATCTGGGAGGCGGTTGGTGTGTATTTGCTCGTGTCTGCTGTTTAGGGACAGCAGTTCAAAAAACAGAGTCAGCTTCTCAGCTCTTGAAAAGACTTTTAGTATATATTTTGCCCTTTAGACAGCACTGACAGTATGTCCACTCTCCATGCAACGTGCTTTGGTAATTAGGTAATAATAACTAAATATGTAAACTGTAAAACATTTGTCTTTCTCTCTGTCAGATGTGGCTGTTGAAACATGGGGAGACCATACGTGTTAAGAGGCAGAGAGCAGCTTTCAGTGACTGCCATTTAAAACATAATCTGAAACAAATGTTTGTGGCAACACCCTTATTATGGTAATACACAAGTATTTTGCAATAGCAATATATTTTAGGGAAAGATAATGCCAGATAAGATAAGATAATGCCACATGGTTTTTACTAAAATATCACCCAAGTGATTATTTTGAATGCAAAAATGTTAAGATTCCCTTTGTCATCCCTGCTTGTGGCAACTAGATTCAATTTTATTTATACGGTGCCAAATCATAACAGAAGTTATCTCATGACATTTTCCATATATGGCAGGTCTAGACTCAGATCTGACAATTCCCACCATGAGCAAGCACTTGAAGACGATGACAAGGAAGGTGATCAACATATTTATGGTTTTAGGTACATCATCAGAGTCATTGCACGAACAGTATGGTTAGCAGATGATTAATGTTTAAACCACTTAGTTAACATGAAGTAAAGATTGCGGTCGATCTGAAAAGGCAATGCTGACTTGAGGCATCGGATTATACAAACAGCGTCTGGTTAAATGCATTAATCTACCAACCTTTTCCATTTCCCTCTGCCGCATGAACCTCTCGTGACCCTCTGCATTGGCACTAAACGTTGAATTGCTATTGTAAATTAGTTGCACATGAACATAATTTCTAGAAGACATTGTTTCTTTGCTCACGAGAAAATGCGTGTCATCTGTCATCCATCGTAGTGGTTGGTTTACATCCAGTTGCTAATCTAAGACACACGCTCTAAACCATCAACTTGACTAGATAATAAAGCAGCATGATTTCTGAATGACTTGTTCTTATTTAACTTGTTTCCAGCCATTATGGGCCACCAGCTTCAATAGAACTGAATAAATGCCACGGCACGTTCTACGTTGTAAAACTCCTACCCTGCATTTTTTTTAAAGAAAGCTGTGAGTGATCTGACGCAGAACTCCAAGACATGGTAAAGATAACAGGTGACAAGACAAGAGGTGCCAGTTCATTGTTGGATCTAGAGGCTGCCTTGGGATACTGTGACAGACGTTGGATTCTGACATGTCTCCATGGTGGATAGGAAGGAGCAGAAGAAGTGAATGATTTGGCGTTGTTTTGGAGAAATTCCCTCCAGTTATGGCGCTCTCTCATTCCCTAACCCTCTCTGGAGTGGCTTTGACAGATAGACGGAGGAGACGTGACCTGAAACAAGCGGCTGTTTGATCATCTCCTTACCGCTTTCATTCTGTCACAAAGATCTATGCAAAATCAGATGATATTAAAAAAGATTATTAAAGTGAAAATAAGCTCACTGGTGCCAATGCATTATACATCAATAACTCTGACAAAATCTATTTTGTAAGTAAACTGATGAGCCAAGGGAAGAAAGAGAAATTGTGATAAGTCTCAAGAAGGGTATAATGTAGGCCATAGAGAGATTTGGCATATGTCTGTGTGTGTGTAAGAGAGAGAGAATGTGAGTGTTATGGAGACAGAGGGAGAGAAAGACTCAAACAGATTTTGAAGTGTCAAGTGCAGTGAAAGATCTAATTTTGTCCACTCGTCAAGCCAATGACATGGGGTTAAGATGAGTGTCTGTGTGTGTGTGTGTGCATGGCAGTGCAGCCAGTAAGACTGATTTAATTTGATTTAATTTACTGAGAGTGGGAAAATAAATAAAAAAAATCTCAATCTCTTTACAGAGGGTAAGATCTATGTACAGAGAAATTTACACAGTAATCTGTACACTTGAGCACACACACAAACTTTATGTTATCCCAACACCTCATAAAGTCAGAGACCGCCCACGCCCAAACAAATTTAAAACAATCAGAGGGTCTGGCAGGAGCAGACTGCTCTAGTCATTACTCTGGTCTCAGTGACAGCTTGCCCTGCTCACCTCATCTGTCTGCCCTCTATAAAGACCAGCCTTATGGGCAGGCTCAGAGCCCCCACCCGACCCCTTTTCATACCCTTGCTCTGATACTGGCCCCCTAGACCCTCTTCTGACAATTTAGGCATGGTGTGTATACTTTTATTTCCAACTGCTACTGCTGAGGACGGACTGTCACACCATTCAAAAGTAACTTTTATTTGAAAACTTTCAAGAACACAGCGTAAAAAAAATACGAATTTTGTTTTTTAGGTTCTCATTCACACATCAAACAAACCTAACAATATAACAGTAGATGCAGTATAAAATTATGTGACTATAATAATATAAGATAGTAAAGATGTAACTGTATATTAGAATTTCTAATCTTACATAATTGTAATACTTTTGGACCGGTGCAGGCAAAATTACCCTCATGCCCCCAGTTTAGAATAACTGCAAGAGTATACTTGACTTAATCACAAATAACAAGCAATCAGTACTAAGGAGCTCACAAACTAAAAAAGGGTAGAGGTAAAAATAGTTCTGTATCCCAGGATAACTGTATACTAACCTCTCAAAGCTCTAATACCTTTCACCACTGTGACGTTCCACTGAGGATCACTTTTTATGGCTTTGTTGATATATAACTCAGCGAAGAGTAACACGACATCCAGGGCAGGGAGGGCAGCAAAAAAGTCTGCCAAGTCAGTTACTATGGCCAAAAACCTCTTCACTATTATCCGGCTTGCTTTCTTGTTTTTGTCACTTTTCTATACATCCACATGAATGTGTAAGCAAACACATATATATATATATATATAATATAAATATATATTATATATGATGATAATATATATATATATTAATATATATAATATACACACAACTAATCACCAGATATTCACAGACACACACTTTTAATCCCTCTATTTCTGACAATCACATGTAAAAAAACACTTAAGACACATGCACATCTTTACCTCCTACCCTTTAGACACACATGCAGGGACAAATAAACCAACAAACTCCACCATAAGCCTCTCCGACTCTCCTCCACTGCTGTACCCTGCCGCTGCCGACTTAGCCAGGATTTACGCAGCCCAGTCACAGCGTCTCCATTAATTGCTGAAAGTGACACCATGCACGGTTATTACACGATTACGACATGACAGCTCTCGTTTTTCACCATTAAGAAGCAGACGGGCCTGCGCTCAGCTGCAGCAGGGTGTCAGCGCATGGGAGTGAGTCGGCAGGAAGACAGGTTATACTGCGAGGGCTGCGGCCACAGCATGGGGTGCTTAGCTTGCTTATGTGTCGGCACGACACATGGGTGACGTTAAGAAATTTACCATCTTGACAAAAAACGCACAAATGGCTGCCAGTGTGCTCGGTCAACAGGAAGAGCAATTTGACTGGTCGCTCATACAGTCACAAAAATGAAGCCAGTGTTCTTTTTTTCTATCCATTGTGCTTTTGGAAAAAGAAGTGGAAAAGGTAGCATCAGTATAAATACTCGTAATCATGGTAGATATTTATGAGAAATAGTGTCAAGCATTCAGTGGAGTAGTTTGTTTTTTATTGCTGCCATTGCCTTGATATCTAATATGTCTCAACCAGTCTCGACTAGGGCACTGGGATCCCTAAGGTCAAGGTGTGAGGGCTTACTATCCAGTAAATATTTGGCAACTCATATGTATAACTAGCACTCTGGAAAGGCCGTAACCAACTCAGTACAATATCATGCCTTGACCATCATAGCAAAAAAATCCTCCTTGCAAAAAAACCAAAAAACAAAAGAGATTAACATTGTCATTTAAGGGCATCATTATGTCCTCACCTTTTACTACAATTATGAGAGAAAATAGATCCGGCTTGCAGTTCTATTAATTGCCCACTTGAAGCAAAGACGTCAAGGCCGTATGGATTTTCTGCCAGGAAAGTCGTGTGCGGCTGTCCCTCTACTGATGCAAGAGGGCTGGAGGGGAGGTGGTGGTGGGGGTGAAAGACAGGATGTGAATAATGCATTACAAGGTATGAGGCTGGTAAGGAGTCGGGGCTATGGAGAATTTAAAGGCATTTGTGTTTGTCACACAAATCAGGAAGTCTCGCTGCACTCGGAGGCAAATCTGAACCGACGGGCGAGAACGGAGGATGACACCACCTTTTCCACAGGACTCGGGCCTGAAAAGGAAGCTGTTGGTGAGAAAGTGAGAGAGGAAGCTCGCGTATGTGTGTGCAAGATTGAAACCCCGAAAGGAAGAGAGAGAAAGATAGGAAGAGCTAAAGAAAGCAATGTCAGCCTTTCTTAGAGAGGTCAAACACGACTGAAATGCTTGCCAAGTAAATGGCCCAATCATTGCTAAATAGATGAGATACACCAGTAAGTACAATATACATACCAATCATTACCTCTCATTGTGTGATTTTTTTTTCTTCCTGGAATTCATAAATACTAATATTAACTGGAATATTATCTCTGAACAAACATTTCTACATTTTTGCCATTATTTTTTCTCATGCTGTTATCCAGAGTGATTTACAGAACAGTCTGCAGGTTTAGAGTCACATTGAAAAACACTTGGAAATGTGCATGAGGTTGGTGATTGACCTGTGGTTTTGGGGGATTAAATTTACCAAATATATAGAGGTACACTGTGATCTTTTCAATCTCAACTCACCCTCCTGCCTCCTTTTACTAGGTTACAGATAATATCCGCTACGCTGATGTTCACATTCAGAAATAGATACCCATAATTCAACATTTACTAGCAGCTACTCTCATGCATGTGAGACCTTTGGATGAATAAGACCCACGCTAAGGTCAGACACACTAAAGATAAAAGCCATTGACCTCTGCTCAGGCAGAGATTCTCTTCCTGCCTGGCATGCCGTGCTGCTCTGTGGCTCGTCTGTCAGTGGAGCTGAGTGTGTGTGCACGCAAGTCTATATAAGAAAAATTCTGCCTGCCTGTGTGTGTGTGTGTGTGTGTGTGTGTGTGTGTGTGTGTGTGTGTGTGTGTGTGTATGTATCTATGTAGCAAGGGTCAACTTGGACTCTTCGTGTAAGCCAGTAAGGCGTGTCCAAGACTGTCTGGAGACAGAGGTTGGTCTTAAAGATTTTCACCTCGCCTGGTTTGGTAAGGGGTGAGGGGCATGGCAGAGCTATGAGAATGGACAACTGTGTGTGTGTGTGTGTGTGTGTGTGTGTGTGTGTGTGTGAGGCTGTTGCCCTGCCACTGATCAAGAGGAGGTGCAGACAGACAGGAAGCAGATCACACTCTAAGAGGCCGAGTCTCAACAGTCTCAGCCCTTTTGACCCTTCCTATGAACACTGAGCTACTTTGACCTTGCTCCAAAATTCAAGAGAAAAAAATATAGTATATAGATAAACCTTCAAAGCTTATAACAGTTTATGACAAGCAACAGTATAGTTTTCCAGATTTCTGTCTGTTGCATGTTTGTCTTTTATTGCTTGCCAATTGTTGCTGCATTAACGTCCCAGCTGCCCAAGAAAAAAACACAAGGCCAGAAAATAAAACTGACCATTACTCTTCTCGAGAGTCGTAGGTTGAAGTAGATTCTTGCCTCACTGCTGACAGGAGATTGCATGTTACTTAAGGTAATGGCACAAAAGCTTGGCTGCCAAGCTGAGGCTGGCAGACACATACCAGACCTTCACTTAAAAGGCCGCGTCAGGGGTTAAGTGGTCATGGAAAAGGAGGCAGGGAACCGCCGCTGAAGTTATTAGGCAGCATATTTTCTCTCGTCAGCAGGTGGGAGGTGAGATCTGGTGTGAGGAGCAGGTGCTGCTCAGGGCCAGAGATCACAGCTGAACCTTAGGCTGTGATAAGCCCAATGCCACTTAAATTACACCCCCAACACCGCTTTGACCCTGTATGGTTCGTATGTGTGTGAGAGAGAGAGAAAGTGAGAGAGTTGAGGGCATAAGTGTGAGAAACAAAAGCTGAGACATGTGGACGTATGTGAGTGTGTGTGAAAGTGTATGAGTGTGCGGCTTTCTCTTTCTTTTAATGGTGAAGGTTATACAAGTGTCTACATACTGTATAGTATATACATTAAAGAGAAAACACTGACAGCTAAATAAAGTCCAGTCAGTTATGACAGCTAAGGGCATGTTTGTCTGTTTATAGTCCCTCCCATTCTTCAAATTCTCTTTCACTTCAAACATCCACCCGAGCGCTGATTTGCCTTCACAACTCTCAGAGTGTGTGGGTGGACAAAGGCTGCCGATGAGAATGGAAGATGGAGGCCTATGTGGTTTTGTCAAACACGTATGCGCATCCACAAACTGGCATCAAGCCACAGATTTCAAACTCCGGTATTTTGTCTGAAGCCAGTGTTGACACGTGTTAACGACATTTCGGTGAGGAAAAGAGTGGGGAGAAAAGGCAAGGTGAGGGATGAAAGTGGCAGAGTGAGAAGGCGAGGTAAGAGAGGAGAGGGCGGATGCATTTATTTGATGATTACTTTTTTGTTAGTTGCAGCCCTAGAGACCTCAGCACCCGAAGCACTTCCAGCAAACCAAAATCATAAACAAACAAAAAATGGTAGAAGAGACATGGGATGAAAGTGGACAGAGAAGAAGAAGCACGGGGAGCTTTGAGGATGAGGCGAGGTGAAGTATCGATCATCCATTGACAAACACAATAGAAATTTTAGATGTGATGTGAGAGGCCCCCATCCATAATTTATCAGCGAGCCAAATGTGAGTGACGTGGGGTGTGGACAGGGGGGAGCTCTGAGTATTGATTAGTGGGGGGAAAAAAGTGCACAGCGCAAGGGGGGGGGGGGGCCCCAAAGAGAAAGCGAGGAAGATAGGGTGGGGAGGTGGAGGGGATGCAAGCGAGAGATGGGGCGAGGTGGGGGGAGTAGATGGAGCACAGGAAAGCCATTAAGGATGGCAGTGTTACCAGACACTGGCAGCGACTGAGAGCGCAAAAGAGAGATGCGCAAAGATTGGAGGGGAGAGATCAAGAACTAGAGAGAGAGAGAGAGAGAGAGGTCAACACTCCCCACCACACCCCCTTTCCGTCCCACTCCACCCGTCTCCCCAGCACCCCAATCAATATGACCATGTCAAAACATAAAATGCATGCTTTTGCTCTTAAGTAAAAGGTGTCTCAGATTTTTAAAAGCATTGATTCAGGGACGGGTCGATGGAAATCAAGGCATATTTTCCTGTGCAAAGAGGGGGTAATAACACTCAGCTGATAATAGCACAACAGAGGGGACTCGACTGTGTCTGCAAGGAGTGCACTGGTCAGATTACTACACTTCACTCCGCCAGGAGAGGTCCCACGAAGGGGGTAGGTCAAGGATTTGAGCTCTCTCTACACAAACTGGCTCTGAGATTTGTCTATAGGGAGAGCACAAGAGAGAGAATGAGTTGATGGCACTGGACTTTTACTGGAGCATCTGTCAGAACCATTTTACACATTAAAGTGATGAGTATCTAGACAAGAAGTTCTCACAGGCTTCGCCCTGGGGGACTTTACACCATCAAACACAGCCAGACATAGTAGATAATTCCTCTTTTGCAATGCTAACCACACAGCCCAACGCATTTAATGAGAATTCTTTTGAATGATATATTGTAGTTTAAAAATGTCAATCATCATACCTTGAGGTTATATTGCTGTACTATTCTTACGGTTGAATTTCAAGCTCACCCCTTCGTTCATTATTTGGCTGCGAGTTTTTGTGTGCGCCCTGCATAAAAGTCAGTCACTGAGGGAAAAACGAGACTGAGGCAAAAAGGTTCTGGGTGGGTTCAGTGGTTAGGGAAAGTTGTTCCCTAATGTGGGCACCAGTGAGGCAGAGACAACCTCCATGCCGGCACTTGGGGACACAGCACCGCCCATGGAGAGCCAAACCCAAGCAGTTAAAACAGACCAGGCACAAAGAGAGACAGCAAGAAAAACACAAGATGAGAGGAGGAAAAAACAAAATCATGTTCCATAATCAGAAACAAAACTAGTACCCACCACATGAAGGGCACTGCCAGTGTGCATCCATGTGTCCCTTGTTGCTGCACCAGTTAGCGCGGCAGCCACAAAATGGGGCTTTAAAGACAATGGTAGTACAGCACCAATTAGCCTTATCCCTGGGTGTGGCTATGGTCTGAAGACACTCATCTGTCCATGACCACAGAGCTGTGTAATGAATGACATGACATTGCTGTGACACAATAAAATAAACAACATCTGGCTGAACTTAGACAACTCCCTTCCTCTTGGTTGACCCCCTGACCTTTCATTGATCATAAAAGCGGAGTTCAATCAACAGCTACTGAACACTGAAATCAAACCTGATTACAGTATATACTGTGTAATTACATCATTAAAATATTATAATTTGATGTCTTCTGCAGGGTCAATAGTTACTTTTAAATGTTAAGATTGACACATTTACCTTGGTTGGATTTTGAAGCCATTGCTCAGGGTAGTAACTTTCTGACTGACAATACTAAAGTCTGTTCAAGCAAGAGCTGTCAGGAAGTCAGAAATGCTGTCAAAAAAAAGTCAAAATTTCACATTTCTTCATGTATGCTTTTAAGACTTTAGCAAATCAATTATGTAAAGCATGACGTGGTCAGGCAAGGACATTTTCAGTAAGCTCTTTGTAGTACACGCAACAGCATTGGGAGGCGATGTCACAAGTACAATTCTGGATGGTCTGCAATTATTTCAGTTACCTCTTGCAACCCAAGAGGCCACATCACTGAGCAAAAGATAGAGAAGTTAAGCTTGAGAAATTTGCTTTGTCACATAGAAATCCCAGGGATCCCGGTAGAAAGCAGAGATGTCACCCATGGAACAAGCAACAGCTTGTCATGCCTTGGTAACTGACAACTGGACAGGATGGTCACAGTGGTCACTGTAGCCTGAGATTGAACCTGTGTTCTTCTAGATACCCAACAATCTCTCTAACCACTAGGCCACGCTAACACCCCAAACAACATGGTTTTCAACTCAGAGAGGTGGATGCTTGACAAGCAGCATTACTCACTTTGGAACATCGCCCATCAGACTCAAACTAATGCCAAGAGCATAGAGTCAACAGGGTCTGACCTGAGCAGTTCTCCGACACATGTTGTTGAATTCACAGCGAAGCGGACGGGTTGGTCTTTTGGCTAGTTTCATCCCGATTGTGTGTGATCAGTTTTCAGTGTAGCACATGAGAATGTGGGAAATGGAAGACGGCAGGGAGATAATCTGGTCACCTGATCCAGGCTCGGCGGAGGTGATGACAGCCGTGCTGTGCCACCGTGTGTCATATGATGAGGGGGCCAAGCGGCAGGTGACGGACTCACCCCCTCTTAATGGACAGATGACCACACCACCAGGAAGACGTGGGAGGAGAAGGGGGAAGGATGGGGGGAGGGGGGAAGAAGAGGCGGGGATAGGTAGATGGGGTTAAGGAGGATAGGGATGAATTTCATTTGATACCTCCTTTTATGTGATTCTTGATAAAGATGATGTAAGGTAATGACGGAGGGAGTAACGAAAAAAGACGTACTCTGTTTTACACTGCAGTGGGCTAGAAGGTTTTCAGCCGGTACTCCAGCGACACTGTGTGAAGCCAGCAGGTATGGAAACACTTGGTAACACATCCATGTGTTAGTATGCACGAGGATCCATACAAGCATGGTGTGTGTGTGCGCTTGTGTATGTGTGTATTTAACAGCTTAATCAATTACCTGACCACTTGCCAAAGAGGAAACAGGATTTGCTAAACATGCTTCCCACCTTTCAGAAGAAGAATCTACACAAATAGCTTACGCACACTGCTCAAACAAAGGACAAAGCATCTCCCCCTGCTTTTGTTTAAAGGAGACTTCTGGTACATTGTATCAATAGCCAGAGTTTTCTGTGGAAACAAAGCCAGATGACAGTCATCAGTGCGAAGAAGAGGGGGTAACCGCACAAACACATCTATATTAATATCTTGTATTACTACAGTCACACAAGATAATTGCCCAAAATAGATAAAGGGCCAAGAAGCATGCTAACACCCTCATAAATGCAGATGTTATGCGGATGATTTAATCACAGGTCTAACAGATGTTTTTAGGCTGCCCTCTTTCATTAAAAGCCTGCCGCAGCAGATCCAGGAATCAAAGATTATTCTAGGAATTAGGATATGAAAAGCACGTTAGCTCAATTAAGAAAATTAAATTGTGTACATTAGACAGAGCCTTGTTCAACCAGCAGTGAGATTTTGCCGGCAAGGCCGGGGCATAATAAAATCAAAGAATCACTGCTTAATTGAAATGCACTTAAAAAGGATCATGCTGACAAATGCAATTGCATTGAGGCGCTAATGTGCACACCTCCTCCCAGTCCTCTTTAAATCCAATGAAATTGAAATATCCGTGGCTGCTGACCGCTTCCTGATACAATCAGCACAGCACATTCAAAGAGGAAGAAACAAGATGATGAAAAAATAGCAAGCAGATAAATCAATTTAGAACAAACACATCAAGACGCCACCTTTCTCACTGCTCCCTCCTTCTCTCTCTCTCTCTCTCTCTCTCTCTCTCTCTGTCTTTCTCACAGATACACAATGTTCAGAGCACTTAAAGATCAAAACAAATGAAAGGTGAAGTCATCATAGCCTAATCAGCATTGTCCTGCCAAGGGAGACCGTTCACTTCTCTGAGCTCATAATAACACGAAGTGGACGCTAGAGACGCTAGAGATGATGGACCACTTTACATTTAGCCAAAGGCTCAATTAACACGCATAACACATGTACACACCCACAGGAACATGTCTATACTCACATTTGTGTTTGCAAACATGTTGACATACATATTAACCAATGTTTTCACATATCTCATCAGGATTTCATATCTAGACTAGATTGCTAAACGGCTCAATGGGAGGCTATCTAGTGCCATCAGACACACACACACTCAGGTCTGTGGGGAAATCCATTTCATTCTCTCCTGACCGACAGTGCCGGGAACTCTGTTTTCAGCACTTTAGCCTGAAAGGCTAGTCATTAATTAAGATTTAATTTATTAGCCTGGCTTGCAAGTGTGTTTGCTTCTTAAAAAAACTGCATGGATTAAACAGCGTCTAAATACAGTAAAACATTAATATCCAAGTTAAAAAAGAGTCGATCATATTATTTGCTACTCTCTGAGGCTCTATCCTGCAGCCTACTTTTCTCAGTACTAAACAGAATATATTACACTGAATCATAGTGGTTGTGAAGGCAAAAAACCATCTTCTTACAATCAAGTTGAAAATCGTGTATATGAAAATAAACAAGTCTCTCCCTTAACACTTTTATTTTATTTAGTAGTAGTTGATGAGAACATTGTACTTGAATTGCAAACACTAAATAGCTACACCCTTTTTGAGGTTACACAATTTTTTCACAAACAAGCCTTTCCCTCTACATATATATGTAAGCAAACAAAAATAGAAGGTACACAGTTGGACTGCTGAGATGGAAACAAAAAAGTAATGTGTTTGCTATTTTTCGTGCCATTAGTGTGTTTGCTGCTGAGCGGAGCAGTACTCTCTAAGGTAATTCTCTAGAGGAGCCACTAGGGGAGCTTCCAACCCCCTTTTCAGCAAACTTGAGCACACATTGTGTGCAAACACAGAGGAGCACATGGTGCGCACACACACACACAGGGTTAGTGGGAGAGACAAAAAGAGAAACAAAGAGAGGAGAACAAACATGATCCTTGCTATTAACATAAATTGCCTTTTTCTTTTTTACTGGTAAAGGTCTTTATCATTTTATAATAATTGTGGACTTTATCTTTTCATTATTCAGACACCCACATGCATCTCACACTGTTGACACTGCTGTGTGATACGGAGAACAAGCCAGCATGCTATTGTCGTACAGCCTAGTATAGTGATGGGAATACTCTGTGCCCCAAAGTACAGAACACACCTCTATTATGCATTACACATCTAAGATATTTAAGCTCTTTGTAAGAGTTAAGTCTTGGAGCCATGCAGTGTCATTCTGTGGGGGATGATAGGGAGCTTTAGTCATGTCTGTATTAGCGGGATGACTTCCAAAGCCTCTGGGATGGCGTGTTACAACCACTAGCTCGACTCAGTCCCTGCGTTGATACCCAACTCTGCCTGGCCCTAAGCACCAGATCAGAACCCCAAATAGGCCTGGCATTAAAGGGGATAAACCTTACCACAGGGACTGACTATTCACCAAATAAGATCAAATGAATCGCTGTAGGTTTATTGTGAGTCAAAATAAATAGAAAAGGCAGTGGTTCAAGAGTCCAGCATGGGGATGGAGCCAAGGAGCAAAGCTCTGATTTCTGTTTTGTGCATGGGGGAAAAAAAGGCTGTTTAAGATTATTGTGCTTTACAAAAAGTCTTAGGGAGGGGAAGTGAGACTTGAGACCTGTGAACATCGACTGACATGAATTCCAGGACACGTGTCGTCTTCAGAAGTGGGAAAGGCAGTGTTTTCCGTTCTTGGAGCGGGAAAACATGGTTCTTATTCTAAGATAAATACCGCCCATCTGTCTGGTGCTGTATGGTGGCGGGGTGTGTGTGTGCCAGCATCGGAGCCCTTCAAGAGACACTTAGGTCTGTGTGTATATTTTCACAGTCTGATTGAAGTAAAACACAGCCTTTAATGTGTCATTTCAAGTGAACACCGTGCCCAAATGAAAACACACACACCTACAAGCCCCACTTAATTGAAGGCTACAGGTTTTCACATAGCAGACAGTTTTTTTCTTCCTCTTTTTTTTCCGAGGGGAGAAGAGAGCACTTTTTGAAATCAATATTCTCAACTTGTTTTCCTGCAAATTAAAGCTGCCATTCTCAGGCTGGTGTCACCAGGGACCAGCACTGAGAGACAGAGAGGGATAAGAACTGCAGCAGTAAAGTTTTATATTTCAAGCAAAAAAGATTGAAACGTAATCCTGCATTATCTCAAAATGACTGAAAGGGAGAGAGAGAGAGAGAGAGAGAGAGAGAGAGAGATGGGAAAACATATACACCAAAAGGGAGCCCAGATGCTATTTCTGTTTTCTGACAGAATAGGAAAGAATATTTAAAAAGAAGAGAAGAATAACCATATCATGACATGATCATTTTAAATCTCCCTCATACATTTGTCTTTGAGATATAACATAATAATGTGTCTGTTACAATAACTTGGTGTTGACATACTTTCCATCCGTGGGAGAAGAATTTCATTGGTACAAGTTTCTGCCTCATCTTCCATCTCAATAACATGCAATTGCCTGCAGTTAGTCTACATAACATGCAATTTACACACAAGACTGCACTCTTCTCGCTGTCTGCTCCAGTAGACCAGGACTGTGTTTTACCATAAAAACAGATACTCTTCAGGAAGCTTTGTAGTGCCTAAAAACCTCAATTAGGTTCATCAATTTTTGATGGAATGAGTCTGATAAGGTCTGGTCCCCGACCAGCCCTCCCCTCCCCCCCTTTCTCTCCAGTGCCCCTGTGCTGGCGTGATGTCTTTAATTGTTGGCCCAAAGCACTGGAGACAGACAAGACTTTGTTTTCTCAGTAATGGACGGATCTCTCTTTAGCACAATATGTTGTGCAAGCATGGCTGCCGCACTCCTGGCCTTCAGTGAGGGTGGAAATGGGGTTGGTGAGGTGGGGGCAGCGACATTTGCAGGGGAGTCATGTGATGAGCACTGAATACCCCCTTCACCCTCAACATGATGTGCATACAGTATGTCAGTAGGTGCTGGCACTTGGAGAGACAACAAACCACAGGATATTTATCACTCCATAACAGCGTTGTGTCTCCTCCGCATCCAACTCTTACAACAACAACAACAACAAAAAACTTCTCCATCACCATGTGAAGCATTGCAGGCAGGAAGCGTCCACGCCAGGCCAAGCTCTTTAAAACTATCTTGCACATACGGCAGGGCTGTCGAGATAAAACAGGCACAGGGGGAAAACATGAAAGACAGTCCTCACCCTCCCTGCCCCCTCCCCCCCACTATGTTCTCCTCCTTCCTCTGGCGTGTGTGTTACTTTCACCTTGGCATGTGGCGATTGCATCCTCTATCCTCGCCTGTGCTCTTCTTCCAGGACCCCTGAGCTGTCCTGGGAGGTGCCTTTACTAAGGGATTTCTCTTCATTGACTTCCTGGGTAAATTGATTTTAATAGCCAACACTTGGGGCCTTTTCTCACGGTCTCCTCTTTCAGCAGCGGCAGGCTCCGTCACGCCCTGCCATATTTCTCCACTCAGGACGTCTGGGCTATTTTCCAGGGCTATTGGAATAAGAACTGACGAATCCCTTTCAAGGTCCCAAGGAGATAATCTCCTGTCATTTCTGATTTGCATAACATTATTTAAAATTTAATGTAATGGCATTAAGCTATAGAAGACACTCCCTTTTCTGTGAGCCCACATCTGTTTGCAGAGTGTGTGCGTGTGTGCACACAAGTTGTGCGTTTATTTATGCGTATATGCAGACACACAGCACTGTGAGGGCTCATCTTTGATGGGGTAACAGGAAGCCCCCTTCCTCCCTCTGCTCTTCTCTCTTTCTTCCTATCCTCCCAGAGCGACCCCCACCTTCCAATCCGTCCCAGCTAACACAGAATACGACCGCACAGCACTGAGATAATCAACAGATAGCTCAAAGCAGATGAAAGAGGTATCAGATCTATCCACGCTCACACACATACACACACAAAGACACACACACACACACACACACACATACATACATATACACACACACACGCGGAGCAGCTAACAAAGCAGTGTGTTCCAGGGTACAGGGCCAAGGCATAGCCCTGAGGACTGAGGGCCGGATACCATTCCATTTGTCGGATCTGTACGTGTCCTACTTACAAGGCTGCAATGGGACTCAATTAGGCTGGAACCAGGACGAGCTGATAAATTAATATATTAATGAATACAATGGAATGGAGAATGGAGGGATGAGCTTGCTCATTTGTTCGGGGTTGGCTAGGCCAAACAGCTCCACTACAATACCGGGCTTTGATTGGGAAGGAGATGGGTCAAACGAGGATTACGCAATGGAGACTTTAATAGCTTTGTGGTGGGTTTGTGGGGACAACTTTAAAAAAAACAAAAAAACAGCACAGTTTCATAATGTATAATATTAGGCAAGCTATATTCAGGGCTGTGTTTAGGTCACTTTAAGCCGTCTTGTTCATGTTTTACAGTGCAGTCTCAGCACCAGTGCATGTAAACACAAACATAAAGGACAAAACCACACACACTTCCAGATATGAAAGCTTGTAAATGTGTACGCAACGTGCAACTGCATTCCTGACACATGCACATACAAACACACACAAAAAAAGAAACGTACGATTACAGCGCAAACTGACAAGAGCACAAACACACGCAAACTCATATACACACTATCTCTATTCTCTGTGGTAGCGCATCTTCCACACATTAAAAATAAATTCATTCAGAGTCAATTTGGGGAATGTTTGGCGATGCAGGGCAGGAATACCATCTGAGCTCTGGGAATTGTAGATTGCTCCCCCTCTCCCTAAGGCATTCTCTTTGTCTATCTATTTGGTGTGATTAAAAATACAATGATGAATGCATATTTCTTCCAGATGAATAACTTGAAGGGGTTGGCAGCAGATGAATCATGGAGCAGTGTGTTGGTAGAGAGACTAGCCAGGTCAGACAGATTCACAGTCAGATCCTCTGCAGGCTGGACTTCCTCAGCACGGAGAGAAAAACAGAGGAGGTCATCTGGACAACAGTCTACCACATAAAGGCCTGGAGCTAATTCAAATTTAAGCTTGAGGAAAGGATTTTTATGTACAAAAAAAATACACAAACATTTAATCACCCTGAAAATCGACTTCATAGGGACAAGATTCCTATTCACTGATCTGAAAGATCTGAAATTCACTGTTTTCCCAAATGAATTCCTGATGTCAGAAATAATGACATTAATAAAAATACATTATTCACATGAACATTTGATCATAAATAGAACAGTTTTTTGATTAGAAAGCCTGACCTACTACATCCACACACAGTGATCGTCTAGTAAAACCAATTTAGTTTAGATTTTGTATTTTATCGGCATCGCATTTCAAAACCGTAAATGCGTGTTTCTAGATTATATATATATAAATAAAAAAGAATCTAACAGTTGCATCTCGCTGCCATTTGGGGCCGCCAATGTTGCTTTGTGAAGCTTTACTTCAGTTAAAAATGTAAAATCTGGCAAACAATTGCATTATGTATGACACTCAAAGGCGATACCACAACTGTTCTCTGTGAAACAGAAAAACGTATGAATGTACACACACCCATCCTAAAACCATACATCCATACATACAGCCAACTGAAAAGTAAACCTCCCCAACGGAGTCAGGATGGTCTGGGTTTGAAGGCGAGCGTTTGAGGCTCATATCCCCAGTAGAGATCGCTCCTGGCAGGGCTACTGAGTGGCCCCCTCCCTCCCATTGCCCCCTACAAACCAGTGAGAGAGGAAGGCCCTCCTCTCCTTACATGTCAACTTCAGAGAGCATGCTCTTGCTGCCTCAAAGCTTTGATACCAAAATAGTCCAGGAAGCCTCTGTCTTAAAAATGCCCCAGCAGACCTTGATTCCGGGGATAGAGGGAGGGAAAAGAAAGAAAGAGGCTGGAAAGAAAACACAGGAGAACTGAAGTATTACTGAGAAGGAAAGAAGGAAAGGGGGAAAATTTATGGGTTTCGTATGATTGTTCAACACTACAGTATACTGCAAACGACTCGGCAATACAATCCGATCTTGACCAGCAAATAAATCTTTGCATTAAATGAATTCAGACAGTTTTGGCACTGGAGGACAGGATAAAGAAGAAAGGTGTGAAAGGCCCTTACGGGAGAGCCAACACTGGTCTCCTCTGAGGCCCCTGGCTTCTAGGTCTTGCAGAGCATCCAGTACACAGCATATTTATATAAATAATACATAAACAATGTTATTCATAGCATCTGAGTGAAAAGAATGCTTTAATAATAGAGTTGGTGGTGAGTTTAGAGAGCAGAAGAAATATTGAATATTGGAGAGGAGAGGGTCTGTTTTTAATGATCTGCAGCTGAAGACAGAGAGAGAAAGAGAGAGAGTGAGTGAGTGGGAGGACAGAGAGATAATCAGAAAGACAGAGGTAAAAAAGAGACAGAGACAGACAGACAGGCAGACACGGTGAAGGGCTGTGAGGGTGTAACATCAAAATCCAGGTTTAGAGAGACATACTATTGGGTCCTTCATTCAGAAATCACAACTTTATTGCTAACTACATGAGGCTTATTTCAGCTATTCTACAATGAGGCAATGGCTGCCACTTGTAAATGGAAATCAGTGTACCGCAGACCTAAGCAAAAGAAAAAAAAAAAAAAACATTTTAGAGTATAATAAAAACCTAAACACGTGTACTGAGAAAATTCACACATGAAAGTAGGAAAGCCGAGAGAAGAATGCTCCACCAACATGACCAGGGAAGAACATGCAGTTGAATTTGACCATAACGTTTTCATAAGAAGGGCAAGTGGATGGTTCACAAATGCTTCGTCACCAAGAGAACTCTCTGAATGTTTTGATGTGGTTCACTATAAATACCTCACCCCACACCCCTCCACTAGATATTCCCTTCCCCTTGCAGTCCTGAGGTCCCTTCTACTAAAAAACCAGCACTACATGTGACTGGCAATTTGTGAAGTTCATGGAGACCATGTAGGAGGGACTCAACCCATGTAAATGGATACAATAATGGCCTGTATAAGTATTGAGAGGCCATGTCTGTTCCATGCATTATGGTCACAGGTTGCCATTTTTGTTTCAAATGTTTGTGAGCTGTCAAAAAGGATTAATTCATTGGACTGATTATGAGCTGCACAAAGCGCAGATGCCAGAAAGCGGAAGGAGAGAGGTGTACCACTGAGAGCGTAACTCTTTCTGTTGAGACCATAATGGACAAAGAATGATAACACTGCATCATTCTTTCTTGTTGATAATGATCAAGGCATTCAGTGTATGTCGTGACCTGTTAGTAGATTGTACAGTTGTAAGGATCAGTTGTAATTAAATCCACTACACCCAACAACAAATTACCAACAGTACCTGTGCTTTGACACACTGTGCACCTCATTTGGAACTGCTTTCTTGAGGCATGGGAGTGACAAGTAAGGCCGTTTCTTTGAAGTGCAGATGTTGCAACAGTAGAAGTAGATATCTACATCCTGCCTGCACATGGACTAGAAACATTTGGGATCTTAAGAGTCTGGCAGGGAGTTTGTGTGAGACCAGCACTTGGAGTGCCCTCTAGGCCGCGTTACTGACGCACATGCTGGCTCACATGTCCACTTAGCAGGTAGGCCCATGTTGCTGAGGACAGACCTATCGGTTCGTTCAACTCCAAGCTCACCTGCTTACTCAACATATAGGTCTGGGTTACCTTGTTCATTCAGCAATGCCTAGCACTAGTGAGATGAAAGCACTTGCACCTGTCAAACAAACTGCTGGAACTGTGATAAATTAATGATCAAATAGCTGACTGAGAAGTACAGTGGCACTACTGAGTCCTGTAAGTACCAAAGCCAAAGAAATAAAGATAGACAAGAAGGGGGGAGAGAGGGGGAGGGAGAGAGAGAGAGAGAGAGAGAGACAGACAGACAGAGACAGAGACAGAGAGCGTAGGGGGAGACAAAAGGAATAGCAGAGGGAGGAGAGGAGAATACCAGAGTGGAAAATATGAATATGAGGGAGAAGGGCAAAAAAAACAAAACAGACATCAAAACATCTTCAATAGTGTGTGCGTGTAGTGTGTGTGTGTCTGTTTGTGTGTTTGTGTGTGTGTGTGTGTGTGTGTGTGTGTGTGTGTGTGTGTGTGTGTGTGTGTGTGTGTTTGTGTGAGAGTTGCATGCGCCTTCAAAGTAAGGGTAGCAGTGGGAACATAAATCTCAGTATGGGCTGCTACAGCGCCATCTAGTTTGTGTAATACGCACAAACGCAGCTGTGGCATATGCTGACCATATTATTTAGTTTGTACCTATTTAAAGTCTTTATGGACACTCTAACGTGGCTTATTCTTGTCTCAAAAACTCATCTAAAAGCTGCCTACAAACCTAAAACACTGGCCCTGTGGCCTTGATGGTTTGTGACAATGTTCCTACATTGCAGTAAACACATACACTTTGATAGAACAGCAGTTTTATTATAGACATACAAGAGCATGTTATCAAATCAAAAGACTTCATCCAAACACAGTCAAAATTCATTATTCATCTGCAGTATATTCGCAGGGCTTTACACAAGCATATTGTCTTTCTCTGAGTGTGTGATTGAATATGCTTTGGGGGATGAGAGATTGCTTACAGCTTCTGAGGAAAAATGGAGATGATGTCAAAAAAAGGGCTTTTTGTAAACAACGCATGATTGTGGGTTTTTGGTGGTTGAAAGAGGAAGTCACTGTGAGTGAGCGGATACTCTGTTCTTCGGCACATTTCCATCCCTATTATGTCGTCCAGGCATTGTGACGGAGCGCTGCAGCTCATCTCATATGCAGTTATCCAGCTAACTACCAGCCTTCCCCCTGCTGCTCCACTGGCCTTTGATAAGAACAGAGGGAAATTAAAATCATGAACCTGAATTATAAATCCAATGACAAGATAGCCTCCGAAGGCTCTTTCTCTGCACCGTCTCTCTTGGCTATTTCTTCTCCTCTCTCTCTTTTCTGGCTTTCTCTCACTTTTTACTCTCGTTCTTTATTCCTCTTTCGATCCCAGTGTTGTTCACTCACCCCTCCACTTCCTCCGACTTCTCTCTTAGTTACAGAGGATTCAAATGCTAGCCTATTCCATAAGAGCAAGAGAGAGACTGAGGGGGAAAAAGAGGGAAAAAAGTTTCAAACGACGATAACACACAGTTTGATAAAACTGACAAGGGACTCAATTAAGGCTTCCCTGTCAAAGCAAGAGTGATATTTTATTAAGTGGCAGTGTGCCATTCGATGGGTACATCAAGCGACACATCTGTAGACGAGAGGGCTGCACCAGCCGGGTAAGAGGGACACGTGTTGCCACTTTCAGGAAACATCAGTCAAAACTCACTTCATCACGTCTGCTGAAAAATTAAGAGGCCTCGATATTAGGATGCTCATTTATTTTTTCATGCACCACCCCTAGTATTTGGTGAAAAAAAATCTTCTCGCTGTCCCCCTTTTTCTCCTTTATTTCAAACACATCCAAGCACAAAGACTTCTGGTATCAGTTGTTACTTTACCATCGGAACAAGTGCGACCAAGATTCTGACAAAACAACCAAAGGCCTGCACTGTAGCTCTTACAGATTTTTAGGGCAACAAGTATGCTTATTTTGTAACTGTGTCTAATGTTTCAGTTGTGATTCTGTTTCCATGATTTCTGATTCAGAATATTAAAACGGGTGAATTTAATATTGCTGCAGTAAAACTTTATTCTGGCTAGGCATTTCAATTATTTTAGAAAGAAGAATAAAGAAAGAATATTTGACACAGTTTTAGACGAAATAAGTTCACCAGAAAAAGGGCGTACGTTTATTCCGAAATACAAACAAGTGAAAACACTCCATGCATGTTTGTTTGTGTCTTTCTATTCAAAATATTCCTTAATGTGTCAGTGACACAAAAAAAAGTCTTTGACAGTTCCTCAATATTAAGATCATATGATGTCATATTTTGCAGGACATTTCCGATTTTCCTCTAAAGAAATAATCTTTTCCTCCCTGGCTTTTATTTTGTTGCCTCACAAATCTGATGGCTGGGTGCTGTGACTTTGACCTGAACACACTTTACTATTGTTTGCATATATAAATTAAAACTCAGTCTACCGTTGCACTCATTTGAAGTCACTTTGGATGAGAGACTCGGTAAAATAGCAGAAATGTAAAATAGAATGTAGCTTCCGTTGTCTATCACTGCAAACAGAGGATTTGAGTATACAAGCCTGGTTGTTTGTGTGGACAACTGCATATAAATTCAGCAAGTTCCTACCTGCTTTAAATTTCTTTTTAAATAAAAGTAAACTTAATCCCTCGGAGAGATAAAAAACATGGTTTGGTTGTTAAAAAAGAAAACAGCAGTGCTCTGACGTGCCTGGAAGAGGCCATGGTGTTACAAGATGAAACTTTAATTCTGAAGTTTCTCTTGTAATTGAGATTGCTCTTGTAGGATGTCGTACTGCTGAGAAAAAAAAAACAGATGCCCCCGTCCACCCCCACACACACTCTCATACACAAGCACACACTCCATAAATATGTGCAAGCATGGGTTTACATGTTGTTGTACACAAGTATGGGTCTACATGCCAACTTGCCTACAGTTATGTGTGTGTGTGTGTGTGTACTGGGGCTGACACAGCTCAGTGCTGACCATACATAGTCTGTTTCATCTAGAACAAAAGCTCTGTTGGAGGACACAAAAGGCCAGGTTCAAAAGCATTGCAGGCGTCAGGAGCCCAGGCCTAGATACATGAAACAATCAGTGTAAACTTGTCCAAAGCTAAGAGTGCTGTGATGCACCTACAACAATGCTCTTCGTGCTCAACCGGCATGGTTCTGTCCACATAGGACAAGATTAAAGCTCTGGATAGATCAAACACAGTGTTGATGATTAGCGGAAAAGAATGTTTTTGTGTTTCTATCATTGATTAATATGTTGCTCCCAAGAAGGGCGCTGATTTATGCATGCGGCGTGCGATTGAAACGGCAGCACTCTGCTCTGTGTAGTTGGTATGGTCACATAGCGGGTGGGGGGAAAAAAAAGGGGGACGTGTGTGTTTGTGGGAGGTTTTCTCACATATATGTGTACAAATGAATCTTATATGACAATTGTGATGAGTGAGGGTGGGGGTGTAACTCACTCTTAACTCACATCTCAATGACAGCTACCGGAGATACACTGACAGGTTCAGGCACTGACAAGCAGATGCCTGAATCCTGAATCCTGTTTTAATGAAGAGGAAAATACGTGTACACACACACACACCCACACAACACACACCCACACCCACACCCACACACACAACTATAAGTGTCTAAGGCCTGCCCCCTCTGCCTTTTTGTTATTCCCTCATTTCTTCTCCTCTCCTATTTCTTCCATCAGTCTCTCCAGGATATTTATGAGTGATAGATCTGTCAACACTCTTGCTAAACAAATGAAAGTTGCAGCTTGTGCCATGGAGGCGACACTTTCATCAGCCCTCAGCAGGCTCCGTTTGAAGTGGGCGTGCGCCTCCCTTGTGTACTGGCGCTGAACCTGATGAGCTAGTACTTGGGAATGTGACATTTACATTGAGCTACCACATGTAGCATAACCGTGTTTATCTTCCAGCTGCAGAAAGCTGATGTGATATTATCGGTCTGTCATTTGATTATAGAACAAAAATGTATGTCCAGAGCATCATAAATTTAATGGAAGCAATGTCCATGGATTCTCACGGACTGCTGTGCCAGTAAAGATTTCTCCCAAAAATGACCGCAGAGCAGATTTGTGTAAACCCCTTATATTTTCATAAGAAACTGTCATGTCATAACCGCAGATGACCTGCTGTAACCATCGCTTCAGAGACATGATCACAACACTGCATACAGTTCAATTAGGCCCTTAAGAAAACCAACCAACTTGCATAAACACCCAGTAAGTCAGGCGGAGTGTATTTGTATTAGGAAGCATGGCTGAAAGACAAGAAAATGTCAGTGGGAGTGTACGTGTGTGTGTGTGTGTGTGTGTGTGTGTGTGCGTGTGTGTTTGTGATGGCTGAGTTAGTGTTTTGTTCTCCCTTATTACCTGCAGGCTGTTCTGCTCTGACCAGATACCAGTGTGTTGTCAGCCCAGGGGCATTGTGTCTAAGTTGGCCTGGCTTTGGTCCTCGTGCCGTCACTTTGTTACCACTGCTTGAAAACCTGAAAGAACTCCACCAACCTACTCTCTATAAATGGATATTTCAGCATACCCATGGAGGCAACCAGTCCCACTCCAGTCTTTCACCGTTGGCTAATTGACAGTTTCAGGTTGAGGATCACTCAACTTTAATTGCAGGTGTACAGGTGAGCATTGCTCAGTTATTTCTATCCACATTTTGGGACAAGGATTGACAGCACGACGAATAGATGCGCCAACAAGCAAATGGAAAGATGGACAGAAATATCTGTCTCTCTGATGTGTGTGCAAGTGTGGCTGATGGTGTCAACCCTGTGTCTCTTACTTCTGTTTCCCCTGGAGTGACTGCATTGGAACAAGTGAATAATAAGTATAATGGTGGGTGTGATACAGCAGTGAGGCCTCAAAACTCAAACACAGGAATGCCTAAGGGATACACAAACACACACACACAAGGGGAGACATAAGAGCACACTGACTGTCAAACAAGTGCTGAGAAATCTGCTTTATTAAGTTGCAGCAGTTCAAGCACAATCCAATCTGTCCCCACTGTGAGCAGAAGACTCAGGTGAGCTTAGTCAGTGAAGCACCGGCTAAAGCATAGCATTAAGACACAAGTGTGTGGTCAGATGAGAGTTCACTAAATGTCAAAACGTATTGATAACTGACATCTGTGGTCTTTTCACTGGGCAAGGCTGATAAAGGCTCATTGCTAGTCTTATAGCACAAGACTAGTAAATACTAGCTGTGTTTTAGTTGAAATAAGGCAGATATAATTTGTGCATAATATCCAATATCTGTCTTTTAAGCTGTATTAAGAATCGCCTTCCAAAGTTGAACCAACTCAAACGGAATTGCTCCACGTCTGACCCTTGTTTTGTTCAAATCACTTGTGGCTTGGACCATGCTCACACGCAGCAACACATAAATACACACACAAACAGATGCACAAACTGTTTAGTCTCCTCCAAATATGTATGTGTGTATCCGAAAGTGAGAGGTAAACAAGTTTAATCATCCTGTTCCACGTCGGTTCCACTGACAGTTTACATTAACAGAATGGGAAGAGATGAGAAAGGTGAAGCGCCTGGATTTCTACCCGAGCTAACGCTATAAGTAGAAGAGAATGCAATGAAGAAGAAAAAAAAAGAAGGGAAAAAACAAAAAACAATAAATAGTTAAGCAGTGATGTCACATAGTCTAACAATGCTAATTAGATACACATATATTTGTGGGGAACTTAACTGGCCCTTAAATTATGCATTAATCAAACAAAGCTTAATGTGAACTGACAGGGAGCTTGGCAATCTGGCAGCCATCTGGAAGACAGGCCTGTCAGTCACAGAGAGGTGAGAAAGAGGGATGGCTGAACTCTGGGTTAACCCCAAAGAGGGGAAAAATGAAGGAGAGGCAGAGAGAGAGAGACGACTAGAGACAAACAGAGACAAAAAAAACAAGTAAAAGACAATGGGAACTCGACAGTGAGAGAAGTTGGGTCTAAAGGTTACATTGACAGATATGAAGACTACAGGAGTTGATTTGGACATGCTAAAGATGGGGGGTCAAGTATCACCAACGCCAAAACAAGGTCACCAAGAGAGACGTGTTTTTGACAGCTCTGGTGAAAAGCGTTGTCAGGGTCATCATGGCTCAGTTTTACAAATAGCCACATGTACACACACACACACACACACACACACAACGGTCTTTATACTGCACACCTACACACACAGTGCTGAACACGCAGCGAAACACGCACAGATTTGCAGAGCGGTTCACACACGTCTACCAGACACACTAAACCTTGCAGAGAGCTGCACAACCACTCATTCTTTCTGTCTCAGACAAACACACATTTCACAAGAGTCCAACACAAATATGCTTCAAACTAAACTTGTGGTATATCTGACTGCAGACTGTACCTCATGAACCCTGTTGACAAGCTTTGATGATTTTGATAATATTGTTGTTGGTAGCAGACGTATGATACACAGTGGGTACGTATGCTGTGGGTACAGAGCGAAAGCACACAATCACAAAGTTCTCCAAATGACACACAGGTATACCACCAGGCTGATGGGTTGCCATTGGCAGATGCTTCATTCCACAGATGGGGACACAGTAACGACGCGAACAAGAAGAAAACTGACAAGACTGTGATATGAGCAACGAAAGATAGTTCTACCAGCTCATGCTGCACTTTGATTCGCTCCCTCCAGTGGTTAGAGCGATTTTGATTTTACCCGCCTGTAGTGTACTTAGACTCTTTTCTCCTTTAAAATCCAAGTCTGATATCACATTGTTCTTCACCTAAGTTATGTATGACAAACGCCTGGGGCCAAATCACCATCAAAGCAGCACATCGCAGGAACACGGCGCTTCCGAGGTTCTTAGCGATGACAGATGTCACTTTTGAAGTGAGCAAGGAGATGAAAGTGGCAGAGATGTGACGGGCGGCATGAGGACAGCTTCTCCACCGCAACCTGCCATCATCAGTGGTGCTGAGGTGTAATGGGGAGAGACTGGAGGGGCCTGGAATCTCCAACGGCCGTCTGGGGTGTCTGTCTCTGTGCCCAACAGGGGCCAAGTCTTAAATGTCGTACCCACCTAGCATGCAAGCAGCCAGCACCCAAACTGGCAGCCCGTCAGCCAGCCAGCCAGTCAGCAAGCCACAATGCCTCTGCCACCCGATTGGGATGGAAGTGTCTCCCTCCGTTACACTGGCTGCTCTGCCAGTGGATTCGTCAGGGTATAGAGAGAATAGCTAATCTGAGGGAACCAGCGGCCCGGAATCAAAGGGCCACTGGCTCCTCTCTTCCTTGTGTGTAGCAGCGCTCACCTGGGTACTATCCCCGGTGTGACAGAGCGAGCAGCAAGAGGACTTGGTAAACAAGGCAGAGCAATACAACTTTCAAACAGAAAGGCAGCTAGTGCAGGAAACCAAAACAAACTCTTAACTCAGGAAATTCACAGAACGTTTTCCCCCTGCCTTCTCTACTGTTCCCTGTGTCTTTATTGTGGCTTGATATGTCACCACTGTCTATATCTCCTACTTACTCAGGACTTCAAGTGGCTGTCTCTATTTTGCTGGGCCATAAATTATTCAGTGCCATGTGTCTGCTTAGTATCTGCGCTTTCCATTGGGATGCTATCTTATCCCCTCTTCTGAAAGAGGGGCTGGTGCTTTGAGACAGAGTTTGCAAAAGGTAACACAGGAACTTCAGCACCGACAACCACTTTCTTAGTAGGAGCTCTTGTCAAGTACATATATTTGTTCCAGCACAAGGAAAATATGAAAAAGAAAAACAAGGAAAAAAAAGTTGTATCTGAATACAACATGGAAACCAACAAGCTCCACTGCTGCTACTACAACAACTTGGACTAGTATCTGTGCTAAAAATAATGACAGTATTCCACATAGAGTGTGTGTGTGTTTTGTTTCCCCAGCACGTGCATGTGTGTGTGTGTGCGTGTGTGTGCGTGTGTGTGGAGCCCAGGGAGCCCACTGTATGTAAATAGCCATATGAGACTGCATAGCATTACTGTCCAGACATTGAAGAGGTGACCTGATCCCAATTAATCACACAATCCCAGGGAGAACTGTCACATCCCATCTCCATCAGCAGTACCATCCTGTTCTGTCTCCCTCTCTTGTCATCCTCTGTTCCTCCATCTCTTTTCGTCTCCCTTTTCTCCCTTTCACATACACACACACACAAAACAGACGCTGCAGCCAACCCTACCAAAGCCCATCATCCCCTCACCAAACTCCCCTCCCTCCCCTTCCTCCTTTTATTCAAACACACAGGGTCTAAAGCTGACAGGTCAGCTGGCATGGGCCAGTCGGTCCCCACCTGTCCCCTAGCTTCTTCCCCCAGAAGGCAAAGTGCCAGAGGAGCGGAGAAGAGCCACTTCTATCTTTACAGCTGCCAAAACAGGATGCAGCCTTAGGCTTTCTATCCCCCAAAGAGAAGAAGTGTTTGCATTGCTTCACTAGTACCAGTAAAGGAGAGCGTCTATTTTATGGTTTATCACACTTTTCAACAAGGGTACATCAGGGTGAAGATGGTGACAAAAAGATTTGACATGTGTGTGTATTAAAATGTGTACTGAGTATTTGGTATGCCAGTGTATTATAAATAAATGCACCCTTTAAAAGCAGAACGCAAGTATATCTTTAGTGCTGCTCTCTTGACTGACATGACAATGGCTGTAGGTCCTTTGAAATCTATTTTGACTATGTTGGTGTCTGACATGAATCCACACTCACTCCCTAAGCTACAATCTTGTAAACAATATCATTAAGAAAATTAAATAAGAAAGACAATGCTACCAGTAAGTGTCATTTTAATATTTGTGTGCATGTATAATTGTAAACCAATAGAGCAATCGCCAAAAAACAAAACAGACATCAATCTGGCATGTTTGACTCCTACGTTACCTGCAACTCAAACGATTGGTCTAATGAGGGTTGTCTGTTGAATCAGCCACATTAAAATGAAACACATCCCATAATTTTTTTTTTTTTTTACTTTTTTTTTTTTTGTAGACAGTTACAAGTGGAGATCAAACTAGGTATGTCTATAAAGTGGCATACTGGATATAGGAGTCATGTCGTAGCTTTGTCTTGATTCATCTTGATATAACCACTTTGAGTATTCCCTTTGAAAAATGGAGAACTGGCATCTTGTGGAATCACAGAAGAAGTCAGGAGACTATGTATCTCATGTCGTTAAACTTCTATTGTTCACCCATCTGTCTGTAGACTTTTTTTCACATCAGCATGTTCAAGCTGCTCCCTTTTGTGCCGTTACAGTTACAGGACTGTGACATGAAATCAGAAGTCGGCAAAACTAGAGGGTAAAGCAGGCTTTTCTGTCCTCATTCAAACAATATATAACAGTAAGATAGCTTTAAAGGGTCGTCTCGTGAAACTTTTTTTACTGCTCGTGCTTGGCAAAGTTAAAATCAAATCAAATGAAATAGAAAACTGGAGAACTTGTGAACTATTCATTTATACTTCACTATTTGCTGCTGCTTCAACAAGGTTTTATGATTAGCTCCGGGCCTCAGAATCACCTGTTCTCTCACACTCTTCCTCTGGTATCCTTCAGTCTGTGCAACCTCCTCTGCTGCATCCATAGTTCCTCATTAGTAGTTGTGTCTGTGCGTGATGACTGTAATTGCAGTTGCTGAAAAAAACAGAGTGAATCCAGGGAGATGGAGCTGGGAAGTAGTGGGCCAAGGGCCCACAGAGGAAACCGTCAAGGAGAGAAAGACAACAACTTGGGAAACAACCATAGAGGAGAGAGGAGGAGAAGGATGGTTCTGCATTCCCACAACAACATGAACTCCCCTCCTCTTACATTGTCTTGTGTATTGTCTCCTCTTCTCACCATGCAATAGAAAAATGGAAAATTGGGAAAAAATGGAACAGTGGGATACGTATTTACGATGGTAATGAGGTCCCATGTGGCTTCCTCCATCTTAAATCTTGTTAAGCATCAGGTGAGTGAGGGCTGTTTTACTGGAAATACACAAAGGACAGCAACGAGTGAAGGGGTGCGCAACAACCAGATGCACATCTCTCATAGCACCACCAACAGCAGCCGCTGTGGAGACATTAACCTTTACCAGAGTGAGAAAAATCTCCTCTGAATGAATGAATTACATTTAAACTTTTCCCCCAAAGAAATACCTGCTTCAAAGAGACTTTTACCATGAGTGTTGTTCAGTAGCAGTGGAAAGTGAACGAGTGAAAGAAAACTTGCATGTTACATAATTCATTTTTGCAGTTTGTATTGTTGACTGGATTGACTTACAATAATGGCAGACAATTTAAGCATCAGATCAAAAACATCAACATAATATCTTAATCTTAGGGCAGAGAAGTACTGGAGAGAGGAAGATGAGCAGAGGGGAATATATGTAATTAAGACTATTTAACAGTCAGTCAGTGAATGTTTGATTAGTTTAACATTCATATATTGCATTGACAAAGAGAGAACAATAAGAATTTTGGAGCTTTTTGCAACTACAGTACACAGAGATTTGTTAGATGTGTTTTGGCTGGTGATATTCCTCAGAGGATTATTCAAAAGACTTAGGTGACCTGTTGTCCACAGTAGCATCACTAAAACAGGTAAAGCACATGCAAGGATCTTAGATTGGAATTTTTACTTGTACACAATAAATCCAAAATTCAAACTGGAAAATTGCCCTCACATTTACGGAACACATTCATGTCCCCTAGGCCTGTGTTGAAAAAGATTTTCCGATTCTGAATCGATTTGCATATTAATTCCTTAAGATCGATTCGTACATCCAAAGATCGTTTTAATTAGATAAAAATTTTAATACATTTTCCCCCAGTGAACTTTAACCCCACTAGTCGCGTCATTGAATTGAAACAGGCGTGCACCGTGTTTAAACTACACTACGGCGTCTCACACATGCGAGGTGTGTTCAATGGCCGTCGTGATGAACGTGGGAAAAATGGAAATTCACCGGAAATATAATAAAACTACAGACAAAAGAACACTCAAGGAAAACTCTACAACTACCAGCCACTTCTGTACGTTCTCTTAAAATAACTGAGGCGATTGCGGGTTACATTTGCAAGGATATGCGCCCGTATTCCGTTGTTGAAAACGAGGGCTTCAGGCGACATGCATGTTTTTTTTACAGTGTACTGTACAGTATGAACGCGCATTGTGTTCTACGTCCTGATTAACTAAGGGCAGGCACGGACTGATAATCTTAACAAAAACAAAAAATGGTTAACAAAAAATGGTAGACAACATGGGAGACCACTGTCAATGTTGCATTACACATGATGTCATCCAATATGTGTTACCCTGACAGCATATGTCATTTAATTTGAAGGCCTTGCTTCTCTTGGACACAAGAGTACTCATAATCTGATTTGATCTGAAAAGTACTGTGGACATTCATGGTTAAAACAACTCTTTGTACTGTAAACCCAGGGGAAAAACAAAATCACCACTGTAAAGACAGCCCGAGATAAAACTACAGATCCATTCCAACCGCTTTTTGGCCTACAGATTCATCTCTTTCTGTGTAGTGTGAACCCTGCACGTTCTAGCTGCTTTGACATACCTACTGTAGACCCAGGCTGGGTAATTATGAGCTACAAAGCTCACTGACCTTGTCAAGATCTCTCTACCCTCTCTAAGCTAGCCCAGTGTATAGGAAGGGGGGGGGGGGGCTGTCTGCTTACCCCTAACACACACACACAAACACACACACCTGGACCATAGCTGTTTACCTGCCAGGTTAAAGGGCTGAAGTCAGTGACAGAAGGAGATTTAACAAGGAAGCAAGGAAGGTGGAAGAGGATGAATATGCAGGAAGGGTAGAAAGTGGGGGAGAGTGGTTAGAGAGGAAGGAGGGTGGAAAGAGAATGACAGTACAACGCAGAGGGGGGGGCATGAATGGGGGTCACAGAGTGATGAGGGGGTTAAATGCCACAAATGCCATGTTTCAAGGCCTCATAAAGACAAGCTCTGCATTGCTCCCAAGGTCAGGGCATGCACACATGCACCTGTGCGATGGTAGTGGAGGTTTTGTGGGTGGTTGGTGGTGGTGGTGGTGGAGGGGTGCAAGTAACACAGAGTCTAGCCTGTTAGTGCATATTGTCTGGGACAAATGGCCTCGCAAAAATAAAGTGTGCATTGCTCTTAAAGGGGATTAGAGAGAAATAGATGCTTTTAGCCTTGTCTGCAACAGATGCTAATAGAAAGGGGGTTTATTGTGAGGGTTAGAGAAGGGGAGTGGGAAGAGTGGAAGGGATGAACTGTCTGTCATTGTTTGCCCCTCGTCTCAACATAAGTGACTAACTGCTGAGATGGATTTGATATACTGTGACCTTATCAAATTTTGGGCTAGTTAAGAATATGTATTGTGTGCTTTGTGTCCAACCCCACCCTAATATTACAAACTGTCATTAAGCAAGCATCTCTTAAGAAGAAAACATGAGCTCAATACAAAAGCACAGCAGAGACAAACAATGCCACTACAAAAGGATTATTTGGTTTTCACCCAATAAAACAGGGTGAGATAATGGCTAGTGTTCTACAACCATGTGGGAGAACACTCAATCCCAAGACTCCCATCCAAACCTCCAGTTGAGAGTTGCCCTTGCTTTGAAACAACTCACATGTCAGGTCAGATGACAGCAAGAGAGTATGTACATATAAAAACAGACCACTGAGGAATGTGATGAATAACCTTTTACATTGCTTCAAAGTCATAAGTTGTATCGAAATGGTTATATTCAGTTATTTATTATACTTACTACACCAACTATAATGGTTCAGACAGGAAAGAGGTGGACATCATTTCATAATAAAGGCAAATAATCTTTACATTATTTGTGTTCCCAACATATGTTTCAGAGTTTGTGCTCAAAATTACAAAATTATACGAGACTGTGTTGGAATCCCCCGGCTAAAAGATGATAATGGACAAGCCAAGTGGCAGGTTGAACATGCCAGCGGCCAACCAGCATGCACCAAAGTCCCTCTAGCCAGCCAGCTAGAACCCCAGATGGCCGGCCAAACTGTGGTCAATGGAGTCTGCAGGAGGCGGCATTACAGCCATCCATGGTTATCAAAGCCACCATGATCACTATGGTAACTGAGAGGTCTGGAATCATCTGGAGAGCCAAGTCTTCAATTAGGGGAGGTGGGTGGCAAAGGGACAATATGTGCCATCTCCGGTTCAGGCAAAACAGCAGTGAATTGGACAATGGACACAAGGCCCTCATAAACATGTTACATTCATGCCATGCATGCCCCGTGAAAATCCACATACAGTACACATGTGTGCATACACACACATTGGACACACCCTGAGCCTCCTGGGCCTAAAACAGCACCAAAGCCAGACAATGAATGTGAGATGGTCAAGAGTCTGATCCTTTGATCACTTCCAATATCCAGTAACTTTGCCACCTAAACCATTATTGTCCCATGAACTTAACAGGCAGAGGCAACCTTCAGCCAATTACAGAGCGGCATTAGCGTTAGGCGGGAGTGTGTGTTATATGAGACAACCAATTAAAATCACTTATGGGTAGGGTAATATCCAGTGATTTAGGCCTGAACAAAACGGATTTGGGAGGATTATCCCCAGCGTAACCTGATCTCATTCTCTTCCACTCAAACACACATACACACACCCATATGTCCAGGAGCCGACTACAAGCTTTGCAAACCTTGTATGCACACACAGACACACGCACACATACGAGACAGATGACAAGACAACTGGGCTTTGGACTGCATTCATGTACATGCCTTTGTCATTCCCAGACAGGCGGTGATGAGGCACATTCAATAGAGACTATAGGCAGAGAGGACTATTTACAAACATATGATGTCATATGCACAATTTATATTTTAATAGCTCTGCCAACACTTGCCTTGCTACTGACCATCTAACCCACTTACCTCCTGCAATTTCTTCCTCTTTCTTAAGAGCACTGAGAAATCCAATGTAACGTGCAAACGCATGCAGGTGTGTGTGTATATGTATATGTAGGTGTGTGTGTGTGTGTGTGAGAATGACAATGATTGAGCGATGAGTGGGATGTGGAACAGTGAGACTAAAACAACGATCCAAGACATAGAAAACAGAAGAGCCAAGCCTGGGGCAAGTTTATGCCAAACTGAACTGGAAAGTGATTTTGTAGACTACACAATCTGCTGCTCCTATATGAGGCAAGCAAATGCCAGAGGTGATGGCTTCTCTCTCTGCATTCAACAATCACTTTTGTTGCTGAAACTTTAACTTTCAAGTGAACTTCCTTTCACTGAAGATTGGCTTTACAAAAACTGGCCTGATGTTCTCACTGAAGGACCTTTGATAATACTTGAATTACACAACTTACCCATTGACTTTACTTGTTAATTTAGACTTAGAATGTTCAACTGAATTTAAATGTCACACTTACATTCTGTTCTCTAGAAGACCTTATACACATATTGTACATTTCAGAAAGAAAACGTTCAATGAAATCCTTGATTAGTCACAATATGCAATTATATTGTCAGGCAGAACTTTCCTCAAAGCTTCATACGCACCACCTGTCAGAGGGACAATGGTCAATGTGAATTGTGTCTACAAAAATCCAGGAAGTCAGCAAGGCTGGCTGATGCCACTCAATCCCAGGGGATTTACTATTTATGCTGAGGCATTCAATGTAATCCTGAACAGGTTTGGTTTTCAGGCCTTGTGCCTGTATTTTAAAATGTTTTTGCATTCTGGTTCAAGAAAACAAATGCCAGTTCTGAGAAAATGGAAGGTTAAGTATTGATAATACCGTTGAGATCACTGTTGACTTTAAAAGCCATGTATAATTGAAACAATAAGCCCATAAAAGTGACATCATCTTGAACTCTACTAGTCTAGAAGTACTGGAACAATTTCCATGACTTTTTTAGTGTGCCACTATTTCTCATTCTTATGCTCTTATAGCAAAATAGCTATCATCTCCTCAACATTTATGCACACCAGCCAAACCCAGCATGTAGCTGACTACGGAGCTGGGTTCTGCTAATGAGCTAATGGCTAGTGCTCTACAAACATTTGACTGACATGGCCTATCCGTGAGCTCTGTTTGCCTTTCACCTACTTGTGGCTCAGCTATACTGCCAAAGCTCCCACTAATTCTCCCCATGGGCGTTTTTTAAGGCATTCACAGAAAACCATTGAAACGCAACCTAAAACCTCAAATGGGCATGTCAGTGTGGGCTAAGTTTAAACTGGCACAGTGGAGTGTACTTTCCTGCACCTCGGGACCACTGAAGCTGACCTCGACATGTAGAAAGATGGTTTAAGGGATGTGTTTGCTGATGTGCCTTGGCTAGATGAATCTACTAGATCACTAACAGTGAGGAAATGTAGCATTGTCAGGTTGTTGTGGTGGGATGTGCGGTGAGACTAGTCCTCGCTTTCCCCCCACTTCTAGCCACCACAACTGCATAACTTTCCAGGGGTCATGACAGGAAAAGAAATCTGCTTAAATGAAAATGAGAAAAATGTTCTTCCAAGACCTTGTAAAATACCCATGTCTGGGGACAAATTGTTTGACTCAAATAAGGCTTGGATAAAGAGATTTTGGAAAGAGAAAGAAAACCAGAATTAGCTGACAAAGGAAGAGATCAGTGGTTCTACACAGAAAGAGATAAAAATAAAAACAGCTGACTCGCACTAAGCCTTTTAATCATTCTGGTTTGGAAATATAAATAGCATTTCTGGCAGTCGTTTAAATTCATCAGTCTAAAACAAAATCATACAGTCTGCCAAAATGTATGACACAGACACTCTGCATGAGAACATTAGTCCAGCAATTTGAGACCTTGCATTCACAAATCACCGTACAAAGCGCAACAGGGAACAAAGCAAAACTGACCTTTCAAATGATTAAGCTGAAACATTATCATCATGTTCCCTATTTTTTTCCTCCCCTAGATCACAACAACTGGTTTGCCAGTTCAGAGCTGGCAGGGGCAAAGCCCATCTATGATTTCAGTTCAGAGCTGCTGGGCTGAGGGGCCAAGCTGGCCGGTGCCCATCTGGAGCGGGCCAAGTGTCTGCTCCACTCAGGCTCAATGCACAGTGGTGATTACTGTGATGGTGCGGCGGCGGTCATGGTGGTGTGGTTATAAATATAAGCCCTGGTCTGATCCCTCTTGTTCATAAACAGTGGTTGGAGCTGCTGTGGGAACTGAGCACAAAGGTTTGTGGGCCTCTGAGGGCAACTGAGCCCCACAGCTACTATACTACCTCAGGTTTGTCTGGCCAGCTGCTGGTGTCTCACCAGATGAGGACAGTTGGGCAGCCAATGAGAGGACTGAACTCCAGAACAGAGGGATGAAGCAACGGTTGGCACTGGGAGAGATGGTGGCAGAGATATGAGGGTTGGAGCATGGGAGAGCAGAGAGGCCACAGGGCACCGTTTCAAATTGACTGGGAGATTATGCTGCACTGCTTAAAAGAAAAGTGGCCTGAGGATTATTTCGCACAGACTTCATTTGGAGAGGCTAGTTAAAGAGTGAAAGGATGTGGATGTATCCTTTTCAAAGGAAAACACAATACCGGGACTTCTGAGCTCAATCACTTGATAGATATTACATGAAAATGATGCTGACTAACCCAACAGAGGTAGATATTAACAATCCTGAATCCCAAACACACAACATCTCCTAGACTTGATCTAATTAACAGAGTGGGAGCTAAACCCAAGTGGTGGCATTCTCCAATGGACTACCCTCTGCCATGTTGCCCACTAATCCATGCATGGATCAGTTCACCACCAGCAACCCCTTGCCCCTCTCAAGTCCTGCCCACCAGTGGTCATATGGCTCACAATGTCCGCTCCAGGCCCAATCCTATATTAGCATTAGCATCAAGGGTTAAGCCGCTAATGCTGCCAGCTGTGCATGGCTGCCCCCCCTCCTCCGAATCTCTTTTGAACAATAGAACGGGATTGAGTCAGGACAGTTGGGTTGGGATGGGGTGGGGTGGCATCCCCAGGGGGTATGCGTGGCTGTAGTGCCATCTTGTGCCAAGTGTTTTAACTTGATATTAAGGAGAGTAGCGTCAGAAAATAGCTGAAACGTTATCAACAATAAAATTTTGAATGCATTTTTAAAATAATAAATATCTGGTTAACAGTCAAATGTTAACGGCTTCAAAAGCACTCTACAGTTATATCTTCTATTAAATCAACAATATATTTGCTGAAAGCTCAAAGCTCACTAAATTGTGGTATGTCATCTATGTCATCCTTAAAGCTGTTAAATTAAATTTGCTGCAATTTGTGACACTTTTTAACCTGTAAGTAAGTGCCCAACTGAGATATTTATTCTGCTTTAATGGTAAGGCCCAGCTGTAAGTGAAACCCTTAATTCTGGCAGTGCTGGTGCATTGCTTTACTATAGCATGTCAAGAGAGTACACTGGTGTAGAGCACAGAATAGAAGGGCATGGCTGAGCTGGCGACACTGCTTTCTCAGTTAAGCTGATAATTGCCCTTATTGATGTATAAAAGATATCCCACAGAGCCTTGTGAAACACCATTAGCAGGCAGAAGCTGAATTGTTCATGAGCTGCCTCCAAATGAGGAAGAAGGGCAAAAAAAAAAAAAAAAACTCTGAAGATTAATAAGACTTCCCCTGGAGTGTGATAATAACATGGTGTGTGTGTGTGTGTGTGGGCCTATGTGTGAATGTGTATTTTCAGCCCAGCCTCTGAAGAGTTTCCATTACTAACAGACATTATTCAGGGGAAACTAATCTATTTTAAATCTCAAATTGAGGGGAAAAGATGTAATGCCATTTAGCATACAGGGAAGGGTGATGGTCATTATCATAAGGGCCCTCCTCATTCCGACTAAGGCTGCTGAGGTCTAAATGATGACACTTAAAATGCCCCCAGAGCTCCACAAAAATTAGACTCTCACAGCAAATGTACACTAGTGAGGCACTGTGTGAGGCCAAATCTTCCGTGCAGATGATTCTTTGGTGAACGACATGAAAGTAAGTGGCCCCAATAAAGTCGATCTTGTCCTCTGTAGAATCTTGATGCCCATTAGAGGTCTAAACTCGGTTAACAAAGACGAGTGGCCACAAAGGAAAATAAATACAGTGCAATGATTACCAAAAGCAAGGACAATCAAAGCTCAATCAAAGAGGAAGAAAGTGTGCAGAAAGTAAGCCCTTAGTGAAACTTTAAGAACAAAATCTTAACCATGGACTGTAATATTAACATTAAAAGTTTCCATGAAAAGAAAATGGCTGACATACCATTAATGTAACTGTATAGCAACATATGAACTAAGCTCAATTATTAACTTGAATGTCAAGAAGAGTTACACCCATTGCAACATACCGTACATTATATCAAATCT
This sequence comes from Larimichthys crocea, assembly GCF_000972845.2. Lineage (NCBI taxonomy): Eukaryota > Metazoa > Chordata > Actinopteri > Sciaenidae > Larimichthys > Larimichthys crocea. Next base: position 21,673,169 of record NC_040018.1, on the reverse strand, counting down.
GGATATACTTAAGCTTTCTCTACTTCACATGTTTTTGAGCAAGAGCTTGAAAAAGCAAGTTGAAAGAACCCATTACAAATATTCATGGGCTTGACTGAAAAAGGAAAACTGTGAAATATTAAATACAGCATTGCACACTGTATCTAAGGATTTCTGAAGTCTTTGTATATGTATTCAAATCCAAACCTCCTAATTATTCCGAAAGGGAAGCCACGGAAATTCTGACAGGGCTTATCAATGAGAAATGACATCTTGTTAAGTTAGGAATTCTCTTTGTGTTAAGCAAGGTTTCTCTAGTTAATCTGGCACCTTTCTTGATCTGCACCAAGGTAATTGGAATGCACCATGAAACTGCCTGCTGTATTGAGCCAGCAGAGAACAATGAAAGAAATGGATATCACAACAGGCGTTAGCTTCCTAATCAATCCGCCAACTTACTGTTCAAAAGTAGGTTTGTACTTTTTTAATGAGGACGCGGGGGCTGAATCATTCTGGCTCCACTAACATGGCAGATTACAGCTCCAATTAAATAAACTTTCACTTAGACATCAGTAGATCAGTAGAGTTATTTCTTTGAAAGATGTATCTCTTTGTTGTGGAAACCTTGTTTGTTGTTGGTTTTCCAGACAAAAACCAACAAATGGGGACTACAACACATATATCCATCAAACAGTTGAAACATGTAGCAGAGCGAGAAACTGAGACACACAAAGATCCTGTCTTAAAGTTTGCTTGACTGCGCGGGTTAATGTGGTTTCTCTTTGTGTGTGTGAGTGTGTGTGTGTGTGTGAATCCATGTGTCGAAATGTGTGTGTGTGTGCATGCTCATTTATCTAACTGTGAGTAAATGTGTGTTATCCAGTCATCACACCCCCAGTGCCCTGGCATTAAGCAGAAGGAGGGGTGAGAGGTCAGGTCAGGGGCAGCCACGACCTTTCCGTCTCCGCGGCACAGTGTCATACTTTGGGCAAGGCAAACAAACAGGCCTGGCCTCCGGGCAGGGTGGGCTCAGCGGGGTGGCATTGCCAGGTCAGAGTATAGCCTGGGACAGGACAGGGAGGGATGGCAGGCCTCTGATAGATGCTGGTCATTATTTTCAACCCAGAAAACTGGGACAATTACAAACAGAGAGATGCCGTGGCAACTAGGGTAAGAGGTCACAGGCAGAGGGCTTTTCATCCAAGCTAACCGAGCCACATTTGTCAACACAGCTACACAAGAGCACACACATGGACAAGTACACACGTAAAGTTTTCGAACATTTGATTGAGCAAGAAACTTTTGAGGGCGTAGTATCACTGTCTCACTATCTATGTTCAACCTCTTGTGTGATAAGCACAAGAATTGTTTAACCAGTTCGACTCAAATGCATCATTATTATTATAATTTTTGATTTGATGATTTTTTGGTAGGTATTTGCAGTATTGTATATGCCTTCTTCAAAGATACAGACAGGCCAGATGACAAGAACATAAAAACAAACAGCATTTACCTTTCAATCTGACCTATCATTCTGAAAATAATTAACATTTTTAAGCACAACATTAAGACCTAATAATGAACCATTCATTTATTTATTTTTCTTAATTATGTGTAGACAAACACTGCTGTTTTTAACATGCCATACTCACTGTCCAAATTAAAACATTCCCAAATGTTGAAGCGAACTTGTTCTGAACTCACAAAACCTCAGTATCCTCATAACCTGCAACTCCTCCAAATCCAAAATGTAACTAAGTCGAGGAACAGAATATTCCCACTCCTTTTTGCTGTTTTTTTTTTTTTTTTTTATATGACCTGCATATCTTCCCAGGTTGTTTTGTATAATTTAAAGAGACTGTAAGGGAATGAGGGGTGTGTGTCATGATGTCTCTCTGAACTACCTATATTTACTACTGAAAGTGAATTCTTTATGAGAGCACAGATATCAAAGACAGCGGGATCAAAGAGGATTTAATAAGCTACCCACTGTTCTACGAAACCTGAACTTTCATGTCATGCATTTTCCTTGGTTTCTTCATTTTGGGATTTGGGCCAAGAAACTGACACTAAAGGCAAGCATGTGTAGTCACATTGTCATTCTCTATTCCTTTAATTTGTTAGTCTGTAAACCGTGTAGCAGAGAATGTCCCAGTGGCTGGCAAATGCAGATTTTTTTTAAAGCAGTGTCAGTTTTGTACACCACAGTAACTATCTGCTCCTTTTAGAGCATTCTTTTGGTACATGCTTCGTTTGCATTTAGCCAAGAGTATTAATAGTGTCTTCACGTCATTTGTCAGTAGCCCTTGCAGGCAGGTACATCTACTTATTACAAAAAGTAAACATATGGTATAGAAGCTGCTGCTGAAGACTGAACAAATGGAGCTCATTATAGTCCACCAATTAAACACAATTTTACATTTGAGCAATACCTGTGTAACCACAAAATGACTGCCACAGATATGACAGTAAGTTGTACTGGTTTAATAGTGCAAATAGCAAAACTTTTAACATTTTAGGACGTTGTTTACTTTCTTGAAAAAATGGTACATGAGTCAATTGAGATTGACATTGCTCTCTGTCTATCCATTATGTATGAAGCTACAGCCAGGAGACAGTTTGCTTAGCTAAACATAATGACTAAAAATAGGGGAAAAGAGCTCGTCTAAACCTGTCAATTAAATCTGCCTAGTAGCACCCACTTATCAACATGCTATATATATTGTTTAATCCTGTTTTTCAGGAGAAGTGATTATATAATATGTAAATGTAAATCCAAGCATTCTTGTGGACAAGCAGAACAGTTGAACACAAGGGTCTTAATTCTCTGTGAACGGTGTGGTCTACAGATGGAGTCACACGGGGAGACTGATATCACCTGTTCGAGAGAAATGTTGAGTCAAAAACCCATACTAGAAATGTGACCCGTGTGAATAGAGATCAGCAAAACCTGTCCTATTCCTCATTTTAAGAATAGGCAATCATGTGATAGTTAGAGAATATGGCTTGAAACAGGTGAAAAGATAAATGATAAGTGATGATTAGAGATTTTTTTAAGTACCAGTAGTTTAGTATGACATTGTTATAGAAAGAAATGTTTGGAATACAGCTGTGCAGTCATTTTTGTCAAGTTAAGTTACGATTAGTCTATCCATGACTAAGGACTACAGAGCTTCACTTGGAATAAAATTCAATCATTGTTTGCCATTATATAAGAGACCTTATTTTCTCACTATAATTTGCTGTGCACCACACTATTATAACGATCACAGAATTGTGGCATGGTGGAACTGGTTTATTTATGGTTATTTTATGTGGATTTAAAAGCTGTCGGCACCATACTTAGCAGTTTCCTTCTTTAAGCTTATGACAACAAAAGCAGATCATGGCATTGTCAACGCTATATTAGGAGTCTGATTGAAACCACGCTAGATGAAATGGATGAAGGAAAAGGGATCAGATAGAAAAAGAAAATACTGCTGTAAGGTGCCAAGCTACATGGTTTTCTTTCTTAATAAATTTGCAGCACAATAAATAATGATTTGAAAGAAAAAAGTGTACATGTTCCCATTATGCTACATGTAAATAACAAGTCTATATTACAAATACATTAGATTAAGCTGCATGTTATTATTCTACATACATTTAAGGCAGAATAGATCCTCGTCTCAGCCAGTATTTGCTTTTCTACACAAAGCTGACTCGAAAATCATCAGATGGCCCAAACCTCTACTTATACCAAACACAGCATATGGAGAAAATACTACCCTAGCTGATTCACTCCAACTGTAATCTTCTGGGTCCCATGAGATGATGGTCCCCTGTGGAGGAACCTCACAAGGCCCCTCTGATGTCATTGACTGCTAGGTCTGTGGTGCTAGGTATTCAATGCCCTCCTCTCCAGAGAATTACAGGAGCTCACTGTACTGGTGTGTATGTCAACTCATGTCTTGGGGTATTGACACATTGCTACTGCACTGCAGTGCACAACGCGTACTGTACCCATCAATACTTAGAGAATATATTGTATGGATAAACCATTGAGCAATACAGCAGTTCAATACCGCAGAGGAAATTCACAGAAGTTGTATACTGTATGTGATGAATTTAGCATACAAAAGTGTAGCTGAAGTTGTGCTAAGAAGCATGCCTGCTGTGAATACACAAGCTGCTTCGAGAACCCAAAATGCAAATGTTTTCAACAAAGGACTCCTACAGAGATACACTCACTTGCACACACTAACATGCAGTGTGTCAGCTCCATTCAGTCTGTATTCGTTCTTTTTTCTAAACATAATCCAGCATCTACCTGATTTGAAATGTATTAGCCAATTACATGGTAGCTGTCCAATATATGCAGAATACATTGGAATACGATACTGCAGCCAGCCTAGACAGCAAGCTGGCTGGTTGCATGGGTGATTAACATTTAATGTAAATAGTAGGTTTATGTTCAGGGCAACTGCACTGGGGTTAAGTAATGATAATAGCAGAGTTGGCCACACCACATCTGTAATAACGCTGTCTGCAAAGCGTGATGTGATGATTGTGAAATTACTACCCTCTGCACCGTTTACAGAACAGTCAAACAAGCTGTTTTACTGTCAAGCAACCCGGTCACAAAGGCATACACAATGACACACTTGAGAGAGACAGAGACACACACACACACACTGACATCACTCAATGGCGTACATAGCCACACAGTCGCAAGGAAATGAAATCCAATGTTCCTTGGTATGAATTAATGAAAAATGAGTTAGAATGACGTTACACGGAAACAAACATTGTGAAAAGAGGGGATTCAGCATTCCTAGAAATGAAAAATGAGTGAAATTTACATGATGCTATATTGTATTTTTAGGACAATGCGGAGTTCGGTTTGAATCGCTGAAAGGTGTTTCCATTCAAGGATGATCAGACATGGTCTTCATTTATTAAGCTGTGTTTACTGAGACGATGAAACAACATCATCAATCATTCTTAAAGACTAGTGCTCCGATGGGGAGAATTAGAATGCATTACAGATGTCACGCATCATCAAGCTAAACATCTCATTTCCACCTCGCTGTGCGCTGTGTCTGCTCCGTGTCTGGGACTTGGATCTTGCTCTGTCTGTGGAACATTTGTGTGCGTGTCTGTGTTTGTCTGTGCCTGGTTACGGTTAAGTGCTCTTGTGGATATTCTCCCTGGGGCAAGGTATCCATCACCGTCCAAGCAGTTTTTGACTGGGCGCAGCTTAGGCCCTCAAGCCTGCTTTGGTCCCCTCAATATCTCCCTGGGGTCTCTCTATGTCAAGGGACACCACCTGCACCAAACACACACACTAATACAAATCACTGTGACCCTAACACTCCTCTAATGCCCTCATTAGGTGATTAGTCCCAGAGGTGGGACTAAACTAACATTGCCTACTTCCAAATACCCAGCTTTGCCCCCTGGGGGTAATGGTTGAGTCAGGTGGGGGTACAATACATGACAGTCAATAGAGTGACATTTGTATATTTTTCTTTGCCTCTTTAGGTCGTTGAATTTTTGTATTGTTTGTTTGCTTTTTTTTTGTTTTTTGTTTTGCTGTGTTTAAAAAGCCGTATTTGAGAAAACAGAGTTTTTTGACAATGGAGACAGAGCGTAACACGTCTATCGGTGGGGAAGACTGTCTGCGCCACAAATATGCAATGGCTAAAATGTTAGATTTTAGCATGTCAAAAACATATTTTAGCACCCTATGTCTACCAGAAAGGGAAAAAGTGCAAAACAAACCTGTATCCTTTTTTTCATATCTTGCTTTTCTTGAAGCAAAGAGTCCACTGAATGGGAGAAGTGAAATACTTTTGATCAAACCTTGAGGTAAGGTCAACATTTTACCTAACAAAGATCAAAACCAGGCCGTGCACAGCTTAGTTAGCTTAAACCTCTACAGTTATCTAACAAAAAAAAAGTGTCAGGATCCCAGTTTTTTCCTTTTTTCACGCTGATGCTGCCTCACGTCTTACTGCCTTTTGTCTTCTTAAAGGCTTGGTTTTTCAGTTAGTCACCTTATAAAAACTTCTCTCTGAGTTCTTTACCTTGTTGGTAGTACATCCCAGCACACAGCATCTTTTAGGTGGCTTTTTATTTAATGTTGTTTGCTAGGAGACATAATTCATAAGTCAATTGAGAGCGATGAATCGTTTTCCCCTCCGGTGTGGGCAGGACTAATTGTGATCTGTCTCTATTAGTGATAGAGAAACAGGCAGGACTAATTGTGATCTGTCTCTATTAGTGATAGAGAAACAACAGCCATTATAGCTGGACAAACAGCTTGTTATAGAGGTTATAGATTATATAATATATAATATATATATATAATATATATTATATATATATATATATTATATATATATATATATATAGTCTATAAGATCTATGAGGTGTAACATCATTTGTTTTCTCTGCCATTCAGGTCAAGAATAAATACTGCAATGTTAATCTTGAACTGGAGCAGAAGAGTGTCAAAATTTTAAGAACTGATAAAAAAAGATGTTTATACACTGCAAATATCTGTAAAAAGGAAGGCTTAATGTGAGTGACAATATTATAGGAGTGTAACAAGTATTTTCAGTATTTCTTATTCACGTGTGTGCTAACTTGCATGCATGTGTGCGGTTGGACAGTATGAGCTGTTTGACTATCCATAACATACTATATTTATTAATTCATCTGACATTCCTCCAGCCTGGTGTGTCACTAACAACAATGAGCTGCAGAAACCCACCACAAGCACCTCTCCAAGAATATTAAAGTCAGTGGCTTTGGTGTAATAATTGTCTATGAAATATTAATGCTTATAACTTCTTCTGTGGTCCCCGCGAGCAAGCCTTTAAGACACACTGGTTGAAGAGGAAACTGTATGTGTCTGCGAGCTTGCAAACCTGAGTCACCGATGAATAATTGACAGCAACATAATTAGCTTGGTGCTCTATTGTGTTAGCACGTTTCTCACACATCCTGAAAGCATGTTCTGCTATGGAGAAAAATGTCAAACACAGGCACAGAGAGATCTCTGAAGATATTTAATTGAAATGTATTAGAAAAATGCCTTTTTGGCCTCATGTTGCACACTCAAATATTATCATAAAATAATTACGATAAAATGTAAGTGAAGTTCACCGGAATGACAATATTTTATCTTCTGACACTGCTTTAACTCACAGTGACAAGTAAAGGATAGGGCACACACTAAATTATAAAGAATTGTATATACATATATATTGTATATTAAAACAAATAAAAATTGCATATACACTCCTGCATACATGGTATACAGAAATGTAGATCTCAAGCATTACAAATTAAGATAGTATTGTTAGAAATGCAGGTGATAGTTTCAGATCAGGTGCCTTACAACCAATTTAAAAGCATAACTACTCCTGGAAGGTTTTACCTTCATCCACATATTTAGTCCACCAAAATACCAGTTTTGTCATGATGAGCAAGATTAGATTCTTGTGGGTTGAGAAGAAGCTAAATATGTGAATTACATTTAAATTAGCACAAACTTAAACTTCTACATAAGTAAAAATGAATCTAAAAACTATATAATAGTGAAACACTGATAGAAAAAATATCACTATGGTTGAGCGACATATATGGTGAATTAGGGGAAGCAGCACCTATAGCGTCCTTCTAGAGATGCATGCTCGGTAAACAAAACTACTTCGAGGCCCTGGCTGCAGACAAATCAACCAACAAAAAAATTGATTTTCTACGTACGTCACACATTTCCTTGACTTTGATGGAAAATGTCATTAAGTTAAGATGTGACGGAAAAATCAAAAGGACTTTGGGAAAGACGGTGCAAAGAGAATCTGACTCCCACACTTACCATTAGGCTAGACTCTTAACTGGATAGTTTTAAAAGACAATAAATCTATTTTTATTGTTTTGGTGCTCAGACAATCATGTCAAAAGTATAAAACAGGTGCTTCGTTGTTTCTACATTTACATGGGACTGCTGTGGTGAAAGTACAATGGAATTATTATTAAAGGAATCATGGGACAGAATTATGTCCTTAAAGTATGGTCCAGTTTATCCTGTGCTCAAGATAAAAAAGGAAGCACCTTTTCTTAGCATTTATAGAATTCAAACATGTCTTATCCTGACTGCCCCTGAAATACTTCCAGGTCATTTCACTCAGTTCAGCATCCTTCCTAACCAAAATAAAACCAAAAAACATTACATTTCATCCTACGATTTTGTTTTCATGATACTAGAAGCCACTAGATGACACACGCAGTGTCACCTGAGAGACAACACGCCTGTTCTAACAATGACAGCTACGACTGCCTCGTACTGTGTAACAGGCAAATTTATGAAAAATCATAAGTGAATCACTGGAAGCTGACAAATCCAAAGCTAACTGAAGGCTGTCTGCTCAAAACCATCCTCGTGCCATGGAATAAAATAATCCCTCTCATCTGCTCGGACTTGTTAACAAAGCTGTCAGCTTGCTTTAACAACCAAACAGGCCTCAGTCAGACCCTCTCTCCGACAGTAGAGAAAGAGCAAACTGTGTAATGCTTCAAACAGCAGCAATACTGCCCCCCCACCCCCAACACTCCTTCCTCTCTTGTGTCGACTAAATGTCAACTCTCCTGACATACAGCCTTGTTTGCAGCCAATGATTACCTCATAGCTAATTAATCCTGATTCAATCAATGTGAACTATTCGGATATTGTGTGTGTGTGTGTTTATGCTACTAGTATATGTGGGCACGTGTAAGTGTGCGTGAGAGAGAGAGACAAAGTAATCAGAAGTGAGGACCAGTAGGTTAGATGATGATGGATGGCACTCAGTGAGAGGCCTGTTCTAATCAGCAGGACCTTTTCCCCGCAGTACAGGAAGGTGGCAGTGGAGAAGATGGGGAGGGCTGATTGACATCCGAGGAGTGTGTGGGTGTATGTGTGTGAATTTGGGAGGTCCTCTGCATTTCCGAGACTCTTTCAAACACTAAAAAAAGAAAGAAAAAAAAGACCAAAAACAGAATATGAATAGAAACATCATACTGAGAGAGACAATAAGAGATGAGAGATAATTGACGTGTCATAGGCTAAATCTGACAAATGACAGGACAAAGCCATGACAACAAAAAGAGGGTAATCAGCCTTAATAAACACATGTATATTTGCATAGATACAAGGGGAAATGACACAGATTGTATCTTTAAACAAACTGGGAAGGTTACTAGACACAGTGAAGGAGAGAAATAAGAACAATATACAAGGGAACAGGAAGATGAAAGCAATAAGTTGGACTGAATAGTGTACAATGTTATTTTGCAGTTTTGATAAAAGTCAAACAGATGGGGGTAAGGCTTTGTTACGTTTTTATATCCCCATTCTCGCTAAGAGAGCATGTGTCACAGAGTTAATGTTACTTTTAGCATGCATACTAAAGACAAGCTCCATCTAATGGCTTCTCTTTTTATAGTCTCCCCTCTGCACTGCACCAAATCACAAGAGGTTTTGGCATACATCTTATATCAAACAACCAAGGCCAGGAGAATTAAAAGGAGAAAACATGTTTGTTGTCTCCCTTCCTCTATTCATTAGCAGCACTCGAGGAATTGTCCCCAGGTAGCCGCTTTCTGGATGTTTCCTGGAGTGACTTTAGAGAAGTTCTACCAATGGCATGTTTAAAAGATCATTTGTAGATATTCAACACAAACAAACCAGCCTCATTTAAAATGTTTATTTGTGGGGCTTGTTTGCATTTGAGTAAGCATGGTGGCGTAAACATGTTATAAATATATGAGTATTCTTATTAATCTGGGATTTTCTAAGATAATTAAAAGTAATTAGTTAACAAGCATTAATAAATGAGAAAAAAGCTGTCGCCTTCCCTTTTATCAGATGACACTGAAGGGGAAGGGGGGGTAAAAGGCTGACCCAGATATATATATATTAAAAAAAAAATCTTTTAACAAACCCTTCTGAGAAACAAACTTGTCAGATGTTACTGGGAGATGGATGGCATCTCTCTTGAGTTTGAAATATTTAATATTTATCATGGTGGCAACAGAAAAATGTTGCCAGACTTAATGATTATAGAAATAATGATTACACATTGTTCTTTTAACTATAATTGATTTTAAGTTTCTCTATAATTTGTATTAGTCTTATGATCAGCACAGTGGAGTGTTGTCAGCCTTTACAGGTCACTCAAAAAACCTGCCGGTTAAGTGAACTGGAGACTTCCCAGTCGATGTGAATAAAAGTGTGAATGTGTTGCCGATGTTCAGTTATCATGATATTGTGTGTTTCAGTTTGGGAATTGGGATTCAAGGTTGTTTTGTGCACTTGAGGCACACAGAAATGTGTTCGTGCAGACATCTCATTTAAATAGGACCTGACATAATGATCTGAACTTGTGAATAATTATCACCTGCAAAACAGCACAACTGTTGCATAGCGATTTTTTTTGGGGGGGGTTGTACCTGACATATGCACACTTCATTTTGATGTATGGAAATAGAATGAAAAAAAAATGTTTCTGCTCCCAGTCCCACAATGCAATGCGATACCTTAGCACTTAGACTATGATCAACATATAGGAGGGTTGGAAACAGAAAGTCAAAAGACTCATTATGATCTTACATAGTAATATGTTTTTTAACTTCAAAGCAACTATCCAAAGCTTCACCAACTTCCCTAAGTTGCACAGTAGTTTAATATAATAATGTGATTGTGCAAACTATTTCATGTCATTGAAATAGCTTCTGATATGAGGGAAAATTCAACAGCTAAATAAAACGTCATTTAATCAAAAGCATTTTTTACAGATATAAGTCAGTTTAGACAGATTGAGACTTGACTCAGACTCATGACTAAACCTTGAAGACTTGACTCAGACTTGCATAAGTGACTAGTGAGTTTTGCTGACATGATCACTCTTTGTGCACATCAATTCCATTATCTATCTTCAGTGACTACCACTGAGGTCATCTGCTTGATGTATGATGACACACGGGGCAACAGCAGAGAGTCTCATGAAACCTTTTTGAAATTGTGTGCGCCTGTGTTCATGTGTCACAAACTGTGTGTTTTCTCAACTTGTGCGTGGTAATACCGGGATCAAAGGCAGCGACACACTGCCAATGAGCATCAGACTGGCGCAATTACCGGAGTGATTAGGGTGAGGTACGAGGAGAAGAACGGTGATGTTTCGACGCCCATTCTGCTCCCTCTGGAACAGAAGCTGGAGGTGGCTGATTACACACACACACACACACACACACACACACACACACACACACAATTACACGTGCAGGCACGTTTCCATGCAAATACGCGCAAAGATCTACACCCACACACGCAGTTATTCGCTCATATGCAAGCGCATTGAAACATTCACAGGCGCGCAGAGAAAGCTGCACAGGTGGTGCCTCGTATGAGGTCTGCACTCCACATCAAAAGGACACCTCTGACATCTCAGATCGCTCACAAATGATGATGCACAGAGATCTTTTGCCACTACAAAGGCAGAACAAAAGAACTGACATGAAAGAGAAGTCAATAAACATAAGGCGTTTAATAAAACATTTTTTTTTTCCTGCTGAATTCACTACAAAGGTTTTCACTGTTTTCCCTCTCACACGACACAACAAAAAGAGAAAAAAAAAGGCGAGAACTGTTGAGTCACATGATTGACTGCAAAGAGTGGCAACAATCCAGTCATTTTCTGTCAGATCGGGCCTGCCCTGGTTAGATTGCGGAAATGTGAGGGCAAATGAAGTCATTGTAGAGTCAGTTAAAAGACATATGTGTGTGCTAAGTTTCGTGGGTAACACACAATCACACACTCTCTCATTGTAGTTGACACTAGTTTGCTAATTTGTTAACTCTCGCAGTCGCACGGCAACATTAAAAAGTCCCCGTTGCAATGACGTGCTGTGCACACGCGGACACCGTGGCACACAACTCGTACCAAATAGGACCAGCATCAAAGTATGTGCTGCACATAACCTCACAAGCTGTGCTGGAAATACACACACACACACAGCAGCCCAGCACAGAGGCAGCTGAGTGAGTAGGAGCGGTGGCTTACAGATGTTCGGTGTCCCACAGCAGTTGTTGGAGCTACAGTGAAGTGTCAGCCCAGGAGGACGGAGAGCCGAGGCACAGCGGCATAGAAACAGAATGGAACATGAGGTCACAACTCAAAGCCTCGCAAGCCCACAGCACCTCAAACTGCTGGCCCTGCCAACATCCTGTGAGCAAACATCAAGTCAACACAAGGGTGGAGGGGTGGCTCGATGATGACTACTCTGAATTTCATCATTTTTAGACACCGGGCTGTTTTTACATTGATATTGTATATTCCTTAAGAGGGTCAAAGTAAAATGCTGGAGCATTAGCACAGAGGGAAAGAGTAACAGAGTGAGAGCAAAACCAAGCTGACGTATTATAAACTCAAAATAAACAGGCGAGATGATTAACACTTATAGAGCTGACTCAAACAATGTACAGTGCTCTTATTGAGCAACCTAGTGATTGGAATGAGTAGCAAAAATTGCTAAAACTCCACGCTTTCATTCTCATTACAAGTTTCTGAACGCTGCACCTGCTTCTGAATTTACACTGGATACATACAGTAGTGATATTGCACTAGCTCTATGTTTTTTATGGGTTTTTTTTTTGTATCAGCATTTTAAAAGAATAAAAAATTACTAAAGACAACTGACGGTACTGTCTTGGATGTTCGGCTCATGTAAAAATAACATTTGATGTTATTAAGTCCAAGCCAACGATGTACACTAGGTGTAATATAGCATGCTGCTTGTACCTGTACAACTTGCATGTCCACTGTACGTCCTTACAAACACTGAGGTTTGCTTGAGAGAGCAGAATTGCCCCAAAGTCAATGGGCAGGGTTTGGAGGGGCTGCATAAATGGTAGTTAACGTTAACTCATTGTTTTTCCAGGTGGTCTGTGCCAAGGTGAAAATGGTCCCAGTCATGGGTCAATCTGTTTCCCCCCTCTCTCACTCTGATGTGGCACTGTAAAATGCCTGTTGAGGTTCAGGCCCCTCTCAAAGCCTTTCCTGTTGAATAGAGCCCTTGAATTAGTGTATCCAAATCTTCCCATGGTTTTTGGCCTCAGATGCCCAATCCCTTCTGCATGAAGTATCCTGAAGACAAACTCACTTGAAACCAAGTGATGATTTACTCTGCGTTTCAACATTCTGTGTACTGTTTCAAATGGATGATGCAACAGAATTCAAAAGTTCACTTGATGCAGTTATTTTTGATGTTCAAAATGACTAGGCCTGTTCCTTTTTTCCTCATTTCAAACATTCATCGGGGGTGCTCGGGCTTTTTTTTCTAGTTGTGTGTGTGCGCAGATGTATCGGCGGTTGTGAGTGTTATGTTTGTCTGTGTGTACATGTGGGTGTGCGCGTCTGTGTGTGCTTAAGTCGGCTGAAGGATCACACGCACACGGTAGTGTAACATGAATATTCTCCTTTGCGTCTGGCTGCTGTGGTCTCCCTCGGTATGGGGAGCCGTGTAGCCGGGGGTTGGGGGTGGTGGTGGTCGGGAAGGGGTACACTCTCTAATGGGCTACCTAGGGACCTGACGCCACTCTCCAGAGACACATGGGCTCCATACATCCCAGCCTGCAGCCTTTGTCAAAATGCACACTTCCTCAGATATTCCTTTTCAAATCTATTAACTCCAAACTCAAATCCACACCCAATTAGGCTAAGCAGGCCAACTTCATAGGAACTGCATGAGACACATGGCATGAGAAAGTTCTGAAATGGCATGCGTATGGGCGGGTGCATGTTTGCTTATGATTAAGCGTTGTGTGACAGTGTACTGAAAACTGCTCATCAGGGTTATACCGCAGAGGTTTATTGAGAGAAATAATTAGCCAATAAAGAGATATGTCTAGAAGTGGTGTTCAAAACACGTCAAACAATTATATTTGCACACACCTCACAAAACGTTTTAATACTTAGTACACGAGTCTATATTTTGTCTGTAAATTCTTAGCTAATTTTGGATGATTATTATGTGGGATAGAAGTGTGGAAGTGGCAAAATCTTTGCTCCATTATGCATCTGTTGAAGCACACAAGTGAAGATGACACGGAGAAAAAAGAGCAGACCCGTGCTGTAATTACAATAATTACTGTTATGTGTGTTAATCTGAGTCTGTACATGTTCTCCGCGTACATGTCTATGACTGCAATCGAGTAATTGTACACATTTGTATCTCTATCAGCATTTGCATGAAAGTCTTGTGTGAGTGTGTGTGTGTGTGTGTGTGTGTGTGTGTGTGTGTGTGTGTGTGTGTGTGTGTGTGTGTGAGTGAGTGTGTGTGTGTGCACGCGTGTGTGTGCTTCACCTGTCTCCATGACCACCATGGAAAGCAGCGTGCCTCCTGCCCTCTTTAATCAGAGTAGCACAATGGTGAGGCTAAAGCCGCCTTATCTCTACACAATCAGATTAGAGAGGATTGCTGCTCTGCTAAGCACCACAAAGTAAAGCACCCCTCCTTCCGGATCAAGATGATTTGATTAATAATTTGTGATCATATTATCCTTTAAGAAGCATAAATTGTTTTATTTTTATTTATTTATTTTCCATTTGTTTCCAGTTTTTTTCCCTCTCTCTCTCTCTCTCTCTCCCACAGTTCCTAAGGCTAAACAAAGATTGAAAGATTATCTTCCCCACCTGAGCGAGTGCTCTCTCCTCCTCCCTCCCGCTCTTTCTCCCCTCAATTCATTCTCCCGTCTCTGCTTACTCGAGACGCTTTGTTGTTAGTTCCGCCAGTGACCAGATGGGGGTGCCATGACTGCTGCACACAGTGGGGGCCTCTCCTCTACACCTAATCTCATCAAAATAAACATGCCAGCAGTTGTCAGCTTCTCCAGCAGCAAGAGGCAGGGAGGGAGGGTGCTATAGAAACAGGTCAGGCTAATCATGCATATAATTGCATTTTGACATTTTGGGCTACTGGGACCAGACCTTTGGATATCAGGTTATCCTCGAAGCACTTAAGTGATTAACAAATGAAAATGCAGCTCTGAAACTTAATTAGATATTATGTCTCGTCCATAGCTACGGGGTTGTGTTTTAAGGTAGCTGTTGTCAGTGAGTGGGGAGGAGGGCACTGTATGTAAATCAGGAAACATTAAGAGGTGGAGAATGAAGGTTTAATCTACACCACCAAAGACATATCACTTTGCAAATCGTTTATTTTCAGAATTCATCACGTCCATTTTAGAAAGATATACGAGTTCTTAAACAAATCTCTCAATATTCATCGCAGTTGGCATTGCGTGTCAAGTGTTTCTTATTTATAGTCTTGACAAACTATGTATGGCCCAGGTCGCAATTATTATTAAATGGCAAGGAAGTGAGAGCACTTCATCATTAGCTTGCTTTAACTTCCTTGTTTGCTCTTAGGAATAATTACAATTACCCTCCCTCGTGGCACAGTTAAGGAAAATAAACATTTATCCTCCATTTTCATCAAAAAGCCGCTTTGGGCAGTGAGGAGCCTGCCTCTCTCTCTTTCTCTCTCTCCCTTTAGAGTAAATTGTTCACATTGGGGAGTTGTAAACAGCCGTGGGTTATCACCATACCATTCTGCAAAATCAAAATTCAGTTGCAAATATGAAAAGACCCCAGGGTTAAATTGCTCAGCTGGTCTAAAGGAATTTGTTTTTTCTTTTGTTTTGTTTTTTTCCATTACCTAGCACAGCCTAACATTATCTAGCATAACCTAGTAATTATTTGACAAAAATTGAGATGTTACAGCTGAAATAGTGTGGAAAGAACTGGTTGCAAATCTCTAGGTATCGCAAAGCCTTGTATGCCTCATATATACAGCATACCATATCATTTCTTTCTTAAGAAAAATGTGTGCAGTTCATGTCATGCCAGTGTTACTTATTTTGTGATTTAGTTATTGAAAAATCTGTATGCTATTAACTGTGTACAGCCAAATGCCACGATGGTGTTATGAATAATATCACACATCACCTCTTTCGAAAATATCTATTTCCCAAAATATTGCAACTTTCATTTTGAGAGCTAGACTCCAGTCTCTCAACCTCAAATAATTTAGTGTTCTCTAACACACTGTGCTCTCCTAAAAAAGAACATGACCCTAAAAAGACCCTCCCTATGTTTTGTCCCAAGCCCTGCAGATATTATTGATATGAAGGCTGTGATGTTCCCAACAGTATGACCCAAGAGGAGTTTTTATTGGCCACTACCTGATTCTCTGCTCAGCTCTCATCATACCCCCATGTAGGAACCAGCTCTCGAACACGATTAGCTACTTTTTCCACTTTACTAATTCATGGGCTAACTTGAGTCTCTGAACACTAAGGGCACAATCCATCTCTTTATTTTTCTTTATCATTCTCTAGTCTATCTGCGCTGCTTTTGTCCCTGTAAAGTACAGATCCACTCCATTTGATTGTCCTGATTCCTTGTCCTGCTTCTGCTCCAGCAGACTTGGTAACCCATCGCTATGGGGTCACTCCTCTATCCGTAACAATGAATCCCACTGCAATGCTGTACCTGTAGACCATCTAACCTACTTGATTTTCCATATCTTACATCTAAAATAGCATTTTCGCTCTTGTCGAGGCAAACAGATTTTCAAGAGTTTTTTTTTTTCAAACAATTAGACATGACATGCCATCAAGACTTGTGGGAAATAACACCATTAATGAGACTGCTCTACAGTGTCAGCCCTGTCCCTTAGTTCATCAATGGCACATGTTCCTCCATCAAATAAATGTAACAATTTATTTATTATACAGCTACACTAGTGTGCCTAAGGCCAATTACAGCATCAAGGCATCCTAGTGAGACTTTTCCATCTACTGACCACTGGGACCACGGATGACATAGAAGTGACAAGTAGACATGACTGGTGATGCTGGATTGGATTTATTGATACAAGCACAGAACACAGCGTAGAGTAAATTAGAAGAGTATCACTGATGTTGAACAGCATATCAAATGATTTATAAAAGTCATAACGACATCATTGTATGAGAACTTTGCAAGTAGATTAATGAGGCACTTCTCTGTGACCGTCATTAATCATGAATACACTGTATAGCTGACCTCATTCGGGTTTACATTTCAATTTTCTCATGTAACCAAGAAATTATGCAGTGGTTTTGTCTCGAGGAGCTCTCAAACGAACACAACTGGGCTTTTACTCAATGGCTGGCAGATCCAATCAAAGACTGGGTTTGACAAAACACTTCACACTGATGAGCTAAATAAGGGCACGACAACAGTTCCAAACAAGGCAATACATTTGTCACTTGACTGACTCGGGCGCTGCCTTACATGTCGACTGTATCTCTTAGTTGTGATGGAAAATTAATTTAACACATTACATGTTTAACAAAGATAACAAGACATTAATCTTGAATCCTGCTCATTGTGTCTTGGAGTAGGTGTATGCTGCAGTGACAAAAGCATCATCTGAGCATTGTATAATTCATGAACAAGAGCTACATTTAATTTAAGTCGGGGTTATTATAGGACAACTATATCAAAACATTGTATTTGTAGCGTTAAATGTGATGTGGATATGTGAGTGCTCAAGCTGTCAGCCACTTCCACCCCATCCCGTTCAGAGCTCATCATCAGCACAAAGACCGTGATGAAGACGTGGCTCCCGACAGATGTCCTGGACCATGTCTGTGTTTGTGCCTGTGCTTCACGGGACAACAAGAGCTGTCAGTCAAGAGAGGATAGGCAGGAAGAGGGAGGGATGCTTGAGGGAGGTTGGGATTGAGGATGTGGGAGGGTGGACGAGGGAAGCCTGGGCCTCAGCTGTCAGCTTTGCACACTCACGTATGGTTCAGTGTCCTAGTAGCACTATGTTAAATGACAAAGAGCCCTCCCTCTCCATCATCATAGACAGACAGAACTTTACAGACACCTCTGTCTGTAGATGAGCGCACACATAGATGTGTACATACACACACACACACACACACACACACACACAGACAGACGCACACCTGTGCGCACATCTTTGATATGCACGACACAACCACACCACCATATACAGTATATACACAAGTATGCACACACAAAAACATGCACAAAGCATATTCACCGGCAGGCATACTCATCTCCTGCATTTTGCATAGGTGACACTTTTCATTATTCAAAGCTTCTTTCTGGGGATGTGGTGTGCACATCGAGAGGCGACATGCACTCTCTCCAAACAAGGTACACCTTAATTATGCATGCTCAGACTACAGGCAATGCAGTTTGGTGTGCATGTGTATGTGTGTTTGTCTGTGTGCACGTGTGTTAATTGTGAGTGTTTATATGTGGGATGTGTGCGCGTGTGTGAGCATACCTTTGTGCGTCTCCTATATGCATATGTCTCTATGTAGATCGTTGGCGGCTCTCGGTGCACACCTCCACATAATGAATACAACATCTTGGTGTATGACATTGCAGGTCCACAAGTACAGAGACAGACATACAGTCTGTGTTAAAATACGGTACTGTCTGCAAATAAGTCACACTGAGTTCTGAGTAGTCCGTTCAATAACGGTGCAGTATGTTGCATGTGCAAAAAAAAAAGCTTGAGAAAGTCAACCCATGTTAGCTAAGCTCGTTCAGTGTGAACAGATGAGATGTAGTGTCATAAAGGGTTCCCACCTGACCCGCCGCTCATCAGAGCCGACTTCCACCCTCGACAAAACATATTTGTATTGTTGTTGTGTGCTTAGTCTCTTTATCTGCCTGACAGGGTTTCAAACTCGCACGTCTCTCCCTGAAGAGACAACGGTGAAGAAACAATTCAAAAGATGGCGGCTCCTGACGTTCACTCAGCATTACGGCTCACTGTGAAACATTCAAGTAGGCTTTCATTTAGGCGATTACACCAGATTAAAATTACCATTAATGTTGGGGAGCGCACGTTCCTTTAGAAGAGGCCTCCGCTTTGAATGTCGACACAACGGTGCATTAGAACAGTGAGCATCACATTAACCAGCGGCACTGGCAGCTCAGAGGTGCAGCAAGACAGGGATTTTCAGCTTGATTGGGTTTTCATCTTGGAGTAAAGGGATGAATTATTTATTTTTCAACTTGAATGTTTGTGTGAGAGTATATGGAAGTGTGTGTCTGTGTGTGCGTGCCTGCATTTGAGTGTGTGTGTATGTGTGTGTTGGTGATGGATGAAAAAGCCAAGCCAAGGTAAATACTTAAAAACATTCTACCTTTCTTTTGATGCAGAAAAACAACACGCTTCAGGGTCAAAGTGCAACGTTCCCAAAAGTGAAATTCCAGCAATTATTCACGGGAGATCCACAGTGGGTGCTCAGGGCAACATGTCCGCACCCTTGAGTGGGCAGAGGAGACTGACAGGCCCATTATAAAACGGCCCGCGTGACAGATAAATATTTCAGACACAAATAAATAAAGGATGCCTGGCGTTTTCCCTCTGAATGACTTTTCACAGCCGAATGCCCACGGCCGCTTGCCCTGGGATCTCTTGACTGCACCCTTCACCCCCCCCTCACTACCACCCCACCACCTATTTCACCTCAGGCTCTATGCGACACCCCAAAACAGGCCGCCAACCCCCTACTGATGTAGCCCCCCTCCCCTGTACACGACCACGGTCCTCCTCCTTCCCTGTACATATCCCCTGGGCCGAGCACCCCTGGCAGCAGCATACAGGTAAAGGCGCTGCTCCTCCATTTCTGGGTACAAAGAAGCAATTAATCTACGTGTCTGAGACAGGGTGTCTAGGAAGGCCGTCCCATTGTGTTTGTGGATCTCTCTCTGTCGAGCTAACTCAGAGAGCCAGGGTCCATTGTTGCCCAGTAATTACTGTAATGTGTAGAATACATGTTGAATTGTAATGACTTAGTTCTTTATTTTTTCCCCTTTTTTTTGGCTAATGTTACCTATGAGGTGATTACAAATGGGTTGGGTAGGAGGTTCTCGTGGGATATGTTAAAAAAATAATAGATTTCATTTAATAGTAGATTAAGTGTGTTAAATGTCTGTGGCTGTAATAGGCATGGCTAAGCATCTCTGCCCTCCCCAATAGTTTCTTATGGATTACCTCGCTCCATTTTATTAGGGCGGAGTGCCATCCCAGAGGAGCACAGTGGGATAATTCAATTAAGGGAAAATTATGAGATGTTCCTGTGGTTACAGTCTAAGAGAGGCCAGATGGGAATCTTGCAGCTATCCTCTCTCTTGGCTCCAAGCGAAGAGATGGAGAAAGAGTAAAGAGTGAACAGAGCGAGAAAAACAAAGCAGGAAAAAGATCGCCCAATAGTATCAGCTCTTCCCTCTTAGGTATACACTGGAAAAAGATAGGAGACAAGTGTAGGATAAGAGATCAGAGTAAGTGACGGGAAATCTCAGATCAGCTTCCTCAAAATATACAACGGTACGCTTCGCTGAGGCTACATTTGTAGCAAAGTTTCCGACAGTTGAAGTTCCTGCCATGAACAGTGCTGAGAATGACTTTTTCAACAATTGAAGCAATATGCTGCATGAAAAACCATGTAAATATCAGCACTGACAAGCATTGTAGTTTAGGTATCGGACAGGTATTGTGTCTGGCTACAATGCAATCATACAGACAGGTTTGCCTGTGTTGGACTCGTCCAAATGTTTCTACTGTGTGTACAGTAGTTTGGATATCAGGTTTTTTCTTTGATGTCCTGCTGGGCGGCACAAAGAAAGAAACTCTTCTACCAATGGGACTATTACACCAGACAAGTTGAAATCCTGAGAACACAAGGTCTTTCTGGCTGTCTTTTTGTCTGTCTCTCTTTCTTTTACTTTCCCCCTCTCCATCTTTACCAATATTTCTCTTTCATAGTCTCCCTAACAAAAATCGTGTTGAGCGGTGTTAGCATTGAGATAAAAAGAACGCTAAAATATTAATGGAGGTGTGCTTTGTTCTGGCGAGCACAGAGACGTGGAGACGGAGTTCTTCTGACTGGTAGAAACCAGGTCTGATTCATTAGCTGGGGTGTCTGTGTGAGGAGGTCCACAGAGGGCTGCCACATCCACTGAGAATGCTGGGTAGGCCAACCCCCACTCCTCCTACCCCCTTCCAATCAAGGCCTCCCGTGCGCTGCCTCTGTCTCTCTCCTCCTTCCTCTTCATTCCCTCCATCATTATCCCCCACCTCCTTACTCTCTCTGCAATTCTTTAACCCCAAATTCTCTCAAAACATCGCTTTACTGTATTGTGAATTCGTCTCATATTATCCTCTCATCCTGCTCTCCTATCTGTGATAAAGTTCCATTTACCTCCCCCATCCCTCTGTATGCATGTTGTTTGGTCTTTCTAATGCATCTCCAGATGCAGAAGTGAAAGACAACAAAAAAAGGAAAAACGTGTCTCCCAGCTCCACTCGAAGCTAGATCTTGGGGTAAACAAGACAGAGACCTAAGAGCTGGTATCTGGTACACTTAACACTTTACCCCTCTGTGACTGCCTTTGAGAGGTAAAGCGGCACGTATTCACACACATTTTTGAATTATGCCGGGCTGCACGGGGAAAGAATGTACCACAGGGAGAGTCCAGCTTCTTTCTCTATCTCTCTTCTCTCTCATCTTTTACTCTTTCTCACTTTCCCCTTTCCCTGTGAGACACAGATGATCAAACCATACTGAGTGGACACAGTCCCTCCACAAACTGGAAGGGGAAAGCCTAGAGAGAGTAACAGAAAGAAAGATGGAAATTATAGACTCCTCCAAACTCCTTTCTTCCACAATCCCTTAAAAAAATGAGCTGCTTCCCCGATGAATAGGGAACAGCTCATTGGGATACTCTAAGAACAAGATTGAAGATTTCTGGGATATGTTTTATCTTTTTATGCTCTCATTGAAAAAAAAAATCAATAGAGTAACAGGAGGAAAAAAGAGAAAAGATAACAATAAGGCTAGACAAAGTAAAGTTTTCTTGTTAAGAAAAGTACTACACTTCTGTGACTTTGTTTCAGGATTACAACTTATTAACTTTGGTTTAGTCTATGTAAGAAAACTCCTGAACAACAGTGACTTGCCAAAACATTACACTGAAATCAGTCCGTGACGACTTCTCCATTAATAGGTTGGAATTCGTAACAGATGTACACGAGCTGTAATGTCTGCTGTGGTTTATGCGCATCTATGGTGGTTTGCTGGAATGCAGCTCTATTTGTGTTCAAATGGCTTGTAGTAGTCCAGTGGGAAAGTTGGGAAAATATGGGGACACTTGTTCTACTTGTTCTTTGTGTAAACAAGACTTGACAACCTTACCTGACGCAAGAGAGGGATAATGCACTGTACAACAGGAACTCAACAACTGAGAAGCTTTATTGCCTGAAATAAATAGTCATGAGCAGACAAGTGCAAATCATGTTTGACATCCTCCTCACAGCCACTGCTATGTTAGGTTTGTGTTATTAGGTATATATTACATCATCTTCTTTTCTGTTTATGTCGTGTTTTGCTATATTAAAATTTATTTTTTTTATACTATGTTATGTTTAAATGTACACAATTTGTTGCATTGTGATACGCACAAACACACACTACACACACATTTACCTTCAACAAACGAAAAGCTCTCTCTCTCTCTCTCACACACACACACACACACACACACACACACAAGCAAGCAAGCAAACAAGCACACAGATGAGCCATGACAAGCTCAAAATCCCTTTATTACCTCTCGTTGTGGAGAGGACGCAGAAGTGGCTCGCCAAGTGCTCCCCTCTCTGTATGTAAACCCTTAAAGCCTAGTCTCACAACCAATGAAAGGCCAGTGCAATCTGTAAGCAACCCTGTTCCCATATGGGCCAGCCTGCCATGGGCCTCGTTTGCCTTTGTCCTGTGGCTCTCTGAGGGCCAAGCCCCGCACGCCCCAGCCTAGCTCCAGGCATTTATTAAATATGCACCTTCCAGTTGCTGTGAAGAAAGATCCCAACCAGCTAATCTCATCACAGGCTGGGGACCCTCCACATATGTAAATCTACATCTGTTCCCCTTCAAAGAGAGAGATTCTCCAGGATTATCCCGCACACAGACCCAGACGCATACACACATGGACATGGGTGCACGCAAACACACAAAAACACACATAAGTACTTGTTTCTCCCACATGGCCACTGCCAATCAAGAAGTCCCCCCTCTGCCACATGGACCTGTCTGCCATCCCCAGACTCCAAACATACCCTCCTTTCTCAATTAGCCTGACAAGAAGCAATGGCCAAGAAATTGCTCTTTGTGTCATTGCTTTGTATTTTCCTTGGTGGGAAGTGACAAGGCAAGGCCTTACAAAACCTGCCCCTCACCTTAAGGCTATGGCTGGCATTGGTATGCTGGGGCTGGGCCAGAGCCCATAAAGAGTAGCGCCAGAGGCCCAGGAAACTGGCACCATACCGAGAGAAACATCCTATAGCGCCCTGGGATATCATTATACATCCCTGCAACATAGGATTAGCTTGCTCCCTGGCTGGGGGCTGCCATGAGACAGTCTATGGAGAAACAGCTTCATCAAACATCACTGACTGACTGGCAGATGACAATAAGAACAGCTAAATGTAAGGATCTAGAATAATAAGTAAATGTGCTACTCCCAACACAAACTGTATTTCAATTATTAACACCATTCAACCAATGTTGATACAAGTATTTGTATAAAATACAAGTAAATAATAATAAGTAGACACACATGAGCAATAACAAACAATTGGCTTTGTGTCTCTATTAACTGTGTCTGTAGCTGACGCTGGTTTACTAAATTATATATATGTATTAGCTTAAGAAGACGGTGAGAAGTAAAATTAAAAATCTCAAAACTAATAAAGTCTGACAGTGTATGCAAGTTTACCTATAAAACATAACTGAAATATATTCCATCATATAAATAGCATATTTGTACAGCTCGACGACCACAGAAAATTTGTTTTCTTGTCATAATCACTAACCCGGTATTGACATGCCCATAATTACATATCACAGTGTTGCAATATGTACAAGGAACAGCCCCACAAGTGTCTAAAAACATTTTTTCACTGCATTTAATACATGCAGAAGTGTTAGTATAAGCCAGAAACAACTGTTAATACATCATAGTTTAACACAAAACATTGCTACAGCAACAGATTGCATGGGTGAACCTACCCGTTGTATTATATGTAAGACTACATATTCTCTATGACTGAGCCATGGTTTGCCTGGGGGGTGTAGACAAGAGGAGGTCGAAGTTGTCCCTAATTCATCATTACTTGCAGTGCAACCATATCAGTAGTCAAAAAGCATCAATCAATCTTGAGTGTTTGCTTAACCCCTGGTGAAATACTACTCATCATGCCTGCATACCAGCCATTACACAAGCTTGTGGTGACAGTAGCATTGACATAAGGTGCTTATACATGAATATTACTGGTGACAGATGAATATGTTAGCTTATTTTACTATTGTTGCACTGCGTGGACTTTGGGCTCTCAAAATTTGTTTTCTCGGACTGTGGGTGGCATACAGTAGGACTTAAAGTGTACTCTGCCACACTTCTTCTAGTCACGTATGAATCTCCATCCAAATAAAAAAGCTTAATATCTGTTAAACAAATAAGAAAAGATACAGCCTTTGATCATAATATAGAAATATAATAAACAACCACACCTGTGTTGGCAACAGGCGTGAGTACGAGTAATATGAGAAGAAAAATTAATGATTGATTCTGATGTGTGTGTTTCACCAATGACCTGCACTGCTGTGCATATGCTGCTTTACCAAAATCAATCAGGTATATGTTAAATTTAATTCACCTTGAGATGGAACAGCGTGTTCACATGAGCTGGTATCGTATAATTAGATTTTAAAAAAGGCTCAAACACAAAGAAAGACCATCTGACACGGCAGAACACTTACACAGAGAATGGTTGTTAAGACGTGTTCGATAGATCCGATTTGCATGTTTAATTAAGCTATCAGCTCAGTACAACAGAGACCCAAAACCTAAAGCCGCAGAGTCAACAGCCCCTGTAATAACACCTCCCTCCGGTCAGGAGGGCTGAGGAGAAGTGGAGGGAGGAGAAGAGGGAGGAGGAGAGGAGGAAAGCAAAGAGGGTGTGTGGGGGGTGGGGGGGGGTTGCAGTCAGTCACTAATACACTGAAAGGGAAAGCGCAAAGCTTTTCATTAACACCCTGTGAAAGGCACATTCACACTCCAGCCCACTAATTAAGTCAGGCCTCACTCACTAGGGAGCAGGAGTAAAGGGGAGAGAGGGAAAGAGGAGAGAAACAGGAGTAGAGTTGGGAAGGAGAGAGAGACTTGGAAAATTGAAAGGAGGAAAGAGGCCAAAAAAATGAAGTTGCAAGATGGAAGAGAGAGACAGACACACAGAGCGAAGGAGAAAAAGGAGGAGGGAGGCGCACGGATAATATCTCTGCCCCTAATCAGGTTGATTTTAAAGTCACTCTTTGCCAGTCCACTGCAGGCCTCATTAACTCGCCTCTGGTTGGCATCATTGTTCAGGCAGCGTTTGAAATCCACCAAAGGAATGTAGATTTGCTTTAATCCGGGCCCATCAAAGGTAACACTGATGCTGCAGTGACGCTGTGCCTCTGGATTAGGCCAAGCTAGAGGGAAGAGAGAGACGAGAGCGGGTGGAACAAGAGAGAGAGAGAGACCCATCCTCAAAATTTAACCATTTCGAATTCAGTAAGGTGACAGGTCTCAAGAGTCTCACCAGCACTGAAGATGACACTTTCAGGCGACATTTGAATAATCTGGATGGTCTAGGTTACATAATTATGCCATGACAATTTGGGCACATATGTCAGAGTACAGTCTGGCAGCCAGTGTGTCAGTGTGGGGAAGCTTACAGGGGTAAGGGATAAGCGCCATACTGTCCCTGCATTTACTCTCTTCCACTGTGTTCTGCTAGGTGCTGATTTGGGAGAATCTGCAATTCAAAACAACTTTTTGAAAAGAATATTTTTTCGTCTCATGAATACAGAATTAGGGAGGCAGGGTTTAAATTGCACATAGCAACAACGGGAGACCATTTTGTGGCTACCCTACCCCTGGCTGTGTCAAAAGAGGAGGACTAAAGACTGGCAGCATATCTGGGAAATGACAATATCATGGTGCTCTGCTTTTCCTCATGTTCATCGATTGATTTGTCAACCAGGAAGCCCAGTTCAAGCCAACAGGAAGTTCTACATGTTCTGAAGGGAGTGCCCATCCGGACTAACTACAAACAGAGATTATAAGGTTGTGTGGAAAAGGAATATCAGTGCTAAAGGGCAAACACCACAGATGAGCTTTAGCCCTGTACAGAGTGCATGATGATGCTTGACGGAAGCGATAAAAGGCATGCAAAAATACACACTTTTATCACTTTCTAACTGTATCCTGAAAACATGTTTTCTGAAAGTAGCCTCTGCTTTCAGAGAGAGCACTCTCATATCACTGAGTCTTAGGGTTAAAAGAATATACTGACATCTCATCTTTATTCATGAGCAAAGCCACTACAGTGGATATTAAACTCTAAACAGTTAGAAAAACACAAGCATACCAAAGAAGAGCATCTATTCAGTGAGACTGCATCCTGGCGTCTCTACAGTTGAAGCAAGTGCTAAAAAGGAGAAGTCAATCTACTTGTTCATTCCCGGAACACGGGTGCTGATGTTTTATGCTGATTCTTAGCATGCTTAGGACACGTTGAACATAAGTTTCAGGTGTCACAAACCGTGCCCCAGCATGCTTCGCCACAGTCAAACCCCGGTGATTTTGAGGATTCTCAGGGGACTCGAGGGCGAGGCAGAAAGCGGGGGATAAGTAGGAGTGGCAAAGAGGCGAGAGATTGTGGGCATGAGGGTCCTAGGCTCACAGGGGGAGCCAGGTTAAGCCAGTTAAAGGCATTAGACCTCCAGGCTGATGAAAAGGGGCCCTCCCAGATCAAATTGAAGTAAATCTAGCCTAAATCCACCCTACAAAGGGAGTTTAGACTTCGCCATTGTGCAGGCCAGAGTAAACAGGGGGTCCTTGGGTAAGCCTCCCTTCACTGGGGACAAAGGCAGAGAGTTGAGGAACTGATCTTACCCCAGTAGGCCAATGTTAGCACACAGATCACAGGGTTAGACACACTCAAACCTATCAGCTGCTACACAGGCCTCTACGGTCACAACACTCTCCTAAGCCTTAAACAAGCTATAAGTTCTCAACCAGCTCTGACACCCTAGCATGCCTCCCGTGACTGCTCACATTTTGCCCTGCAGACAGGAGTGAAGATAACTTTGTGTTCAGTCTCTGGCTCTTCGACAGACATCTCAAAGCACAGTTTCCTCACCCTTCTGGTTGTTTCGCACATCCTGGCATTTTTCTTTCATAGGCTAAAAGGATTGTTATTGCATTGTGCCTCTACGACAACTGACGAATCAAGCCGTCATCATCCTTTTCGTCAAAGCATGAGGTGATTTTCCCAGATGGCCGCTGGGCACTTGTGCTTTGAAAGCAGGATCACAGTGGCAAGGAGGGGGGGGGACTCATTCACTACTTTCCAGAAAGGCATGCACAATCATCCTGTTAATGGTTCTAATTGAGGCATCATCATACCAGTCACACTCCAGCTGAACCTAGCACAATAAATATGTGTTCAATTAGGATCCATCAAACGCTCCCAGCCACCGCTGCTGGAAAAACAAAGAGGGCCCCCGGCCCATGGGCCTCGTTCAATTCACCTGGCAATCATATTATGATGCTCTCATTTTTGACCTGCTTCAAATTATCTCTGGGAAAACAAAACCCTTCCCCTGTCCATTTGTGCCAAGACAATTGTTCTTCCTCTCCCGAGTCAAAAACTTTGGCAGATTATAGCTTCTTTGTGCTTGAAAGGTACTAAAGTAGGTGTCAGGTACAATTACAGTCAAGGTCCACACACACACACACACACACACACACACACACACAGAGGTTACAAGCCCGGCAGGCTTTTGTGTGAGCCTGCAAAAAAAACAAAAAAAAACACGTTGCTTCAGTAATTATCAGCCAAGGAAACCATAACAGTGTTCACACAACAGAAGAATGCAAAAACAAAGGAGCCATTCAGCAGCTGTAACACCCAAGGTGTTTTCATAGTGACGGCCATCTTGTCAGCTGACACAAGCTGCTGAATGAAATGAAAGAAAACTACCGCAGGCGACCAGGTGTTTCTTCCATTTCAGGAGTCTATTCACAGCACATTGAGCAAGGCTGTGTGTTGATTTGTCTTTGTTTCATACAAGCACACGTATGCAGAAAGTGAGATGGCTCCGTCTTAATTACACATCTGATGGCAATGGGGTGGTGCGCACTCGCACTATAAATGCATTACAGGTTAGATAGTGAGTTAGTAAGAAGAACATGTTGGTCTGACTTTATCATGTATTCATCTCACACAGTAGAACAGTGTTTTCATGTCTGTATTTATGTTCATTAAGGCATTTACTTTTTATTGAAAAGGAGCTTAACACTGTATAAACACAACAGCCTTGCACTAACATGCCTTTTACCTTAGCAGGGAGGTTAGTAAACTCAACTGTGACTGATCTATTATCTGCCTAGATGCCCTATTTGTATACTCTGCAACACTTCATGTCTTTGTTAATGCAAAAAAGAAGAAACCAGTGAGTCTTTGCTGACCCGATGATCACTAAGCGAACTGAGAAACGATGCGTTGAAGCATTTTTGGATTCAACACCTGGACAAAATGAGGTAAAGATGTAAGGCTGTTTAGTGCATTTTAAAAATACCATGACCTTACATGAATATTAGTACAGCAACAACTTTGAAGTCACCTGTTAGGTTATCCTTTAAGTGATGCAGCAGAGGTAACATGAAGGGATAGTTTCTACAATGTAGTTTAGGACTATGTGGGTTGAATTCATTTGAACAAATTATGTGACTTTGTTTTTACCTTGACTACCCCAATATGCATATTGATATATACACGGTGTATTTGTGGAAGACACTGTGGAAATACATGTTTATTCTTAGTGTAAATCCTGAATGAGTCAATTTTTTTCCCAAACATTTTAATTTCAGGGATGAAGTCAAACAGAAGTCACTCAGCAAACATGCTGTAAAAAGCAGCGTGTTTTTCTGTGGCTACAATTGTGAGTTTTACCACATGGCTGTGTGTCAGCGCACAAGCTTGTGCATGTGTGCAAGCTCCAAATGAGCAGCAGGAGGGTAGAGGGCTCGTCACAAGCCTGGCTATAGGAGATGATAAACAATCCAGCTGAAGTCAGCCATAAGGAGAGTCTGCCTGTCAGTCCTCTTACCCTAGAACAGCCTGGGGTTATCATGACGTGCCAGCACATTTGGTGTGAGCGTTTGACTGCTTCACCTCCTAATCGTGCCTCCTCCGGGCAGTGCTCTCCTGGGAGACTTCCCATCCTCTCCTCTTCCTGCTCCCCCTCTTTCAGCAGACACACTGTTGTTATACTGGATAGTCACATAACTGTGGATGGAGGAAGCTTGTAAAATGTGAGGTTTGTTTCAAAAGTGGATGTGTCCACAAAACTATGTTTCCAAGTTTACATACATGCTACGCCTCTTATTGTGCATAATTTTTTATCTTGGCCTTACTTTTCAGTTATTGGAATCATGACAAATTATGTGTTTGAAATATTGTCATTGTTTTAGTCTCCTGACATCTCTGTTAGATCTCCATACATATTCAGGACAAGCACGCACAAATACCCATAAAAACATCTGTTTTGTACAGTAAATCATACACTGCACTATGTCCCGCCTACATATTTTTAAATGATTGATGGCCTAAAAAACATGTATATATATATTAGGCACTGTAAAGCTGTTGACTAGCATATTAATAAGAAGACAACTCGAACCATGTCAATGTTTAATTCAATGTTCTCTTAAGACAATCTGCAAAATGGAATTAGCCCATTCACATCCACATCCTAGAGGAAATTACAAGTGTGAAATACAGAATATTTTGTGAGCTTATACATCCACCTCACATCCACTTCAGGATGCATGTTTAAATTTTACCAGCCACTCAATAGAGTGAAGCAAATCCACCAGCCACTTGCATATTGCACCAGCAGTTGGCTGGTGGCTGGTGCTAATTTTGTGCCCCACTTGGTATCACAAATTGCAGCAGTGTATCAACACCGGTTGCTAATTGTAGCTGTGTAATCACCAGTGTTGGCATGCCGGGGTACTAAAAAAACATCAGGCTTGGCACCAATTTTGTGGGATCTAGCACTTCTCCTGCCACTTTTTTCTTAAACACTTCTTGGAAATCACTTAAGAAGATGATGGGTTAGGTGGCAGGTTTGTGTGACTGTCACTAATACGAGCAGTGTCTCAATATTTTAGAAAAGTATTTTAAGGCCTACAGCTCAGCAATAGAGCATTTGTGCTGTGCAGTAAAATGACTAATGGCTAACAAAGCTTCTGTCCCAATGTTGTCAGCATAATATCTGTATTTGTACATTGGATGTAGCATTATATGTAGGTATAACTGTGTATTTATGAAGTTAGGCCAATACAGAGAAAACTATCGCATTAAACTGAATCACTTTTCCAAGGTTATTTAGTATTGTATTTTAGTATTTTTAGTAGTTTCTTAATACTTAACAGCCATTTCCCATTCTCAGAAACATACAGAAATATGTGCATGGTAGAGTGACACTTCTCTCGACAGGATTTGACTCAAGATCTTTAAAAAGGTGCAGCAAAGGTTATGTAGTGCTGGACTAAAACACTTCCAGTAAATTTGTCCCACATGTGTCATTGCTAACTATATTTAACCCGTGATCACATAAAACTATGACCAGTCTATAAAGCTAAATGATAGAATTAAACTTTTCCACAGTCAAAACTGCACAACCCCAGTTAAGTCTACATTCAACATCAGGTAGGTTTCTATGAGAGGATTCAACCACTCTTAACAACATTTCCAGCTCTAATTATTGTGACAGTGTCACAACTATTTTCTTTCCCCATGTAAGCATCTATTTCCGTGGCAGAGGCAGGCTGTTTGTATGTGGCCTGTGTAGGCCACATCTTCCTCTGCGGCTTGTTGTTCTGCGCATTTCTGAACCCACCCATTTATTTTGGTTTGTCATAAACTATATTTATCTTTTTCTCTCTGACAAGTGGGACTTGAAAAAGAACATAGTGTAAAGAGCAAAGCCCAAACAGCTATCCCTTTCTGGCTCCCTCTCTATCTCTCTGAGTCGAAAGAATTACTGTAAAGCTGCAGGATATACAGTGCCACCATTCTGTGAGCTAAAATTTTGATTATTCATGCAATGCCTTTAACAGGCACATAACTGTAACTCATAAAAAGGCTTGTTGGTCAACGTGTTGACAAAAGAGATGCACTAAGTCCAATATCTAACATCTAACAAAGCACATGGTCACTTACAAAAAACATATGAGGAAACCGAGATGATGAAAAGTACAAGATAGAGCATTCGCTCTCTGTGAATAAATGATGCGAAGCTTAAGTGTTCACATATAACTGAAACCATCATGGTGTTTTGATTTGGACACCACATGTAACACCGTAAGCAGCCAGATAACATTGGCTTCTATCACATTACTACAAACATTCTACTTTGTTTTCAGTTTCATAACAATCAATCGGCCAATGGCAGAGTATCAACTCAGAACCCTGCCAGTATCATTTTTTGAGACTGATGTCAATATAACTTGTACTGTATGATGTGCCAACATTCAATCATTTTATACAGATACTGTCCTTCAGGCCTGATTTTCTAAACATTTACTGCTCCATCTGTGAGATGTATGGATAATACAAATAGCCTTACTCTGGCATCAAATACTGGTTTGGTAAGGAAGCATTTAAAGTTCGTAATGACCCGTTTTATAGATCATACTTCATTAATATTTTTTTAATACTAGTGTTAATATCATTAACCAGAAAGTAGACAAGACAGGGACATGTACTACAATCAAGCTCTACATCTGATGTTTCGTTCAAATATAAGTTAAATATTACTTTGTTTTGGTCTTTTTATGTAAAAATATTTTTTTAAAACATTCTTTGGCTGATTGGTCAAGTCTGCCGTCTCATCTCACATCTGTGAGATTGGACACAGACCATTAAAAGGCTCAATCAAACCTCAGAGGGAACATATGCACCACATTGCTGGTTCAGGGCTAGTGTCTTGGAACAACAAGTTGACCTCAGACTAGGATTTTCTGACTCTTGTTGCTCTTTAAAGAAGCATGCTGACTAAAAGAAAACACACTATCCTGTCCACCCACACAAACTTCCCTCTTGTGTTAAAAAATTTGACAGCTCTACTCCAAAGAGCATTGCGCAGACTGAGCGAATAAGCCACAGCTAGAACTTGGAGGCTTAAATGATGCAAGAGGGTGGGCAGCTACTCAGGAGGATGAATCAGAATTTCTCAGTGCATGGGTATACACTCTAAATATGAATTATTAAGTGGCTATCATACCCCCATAGTATGAAAATAAATCCAGGGTGGATGGAATGAGAAGGGGCTGAGGGTAGTGGACCTGAATACTGATGTGGAAAGAGATCCCAGAGGAGGTACAGGTACTAAAAGGTCGCCAGGAAGCTGGATCTGAAGTCGGATCGCCCGCTTCAAACGCCTGATCATGCCTTTTAACCTCTGACATGGCAGATCACAAAACAGACTGTCACCGTCAGTGCTCTGACATATAACTGACACAAAGTTTCTCTATGTGATCTTCTGGAGCAAAGTAATTGTTAGAAAATAGTTCTGGTATCTCCTTAAGACATACAAGCTCTTTGCAATACCAATTTGTTAAAATCAATTTTAACAAAAGAAAATTACATCACACATTACATTACTTACTACAAGGAAGATAACTGTCAAAATATTAATAACAAAAAGTATGTCAAAAAATATGCCGTTGTAGCATCTAGTCTGTCTGCTCCAAAGATGGGAATGGCTGTGGGTGACATTTGTGATGGCACAGTTAAAAAGCCAAAGTGTGGAGAGAGGTCCTGCACCCTGTCTGTTTTGTTCCTTTCTTTCCCCACCGCCTTTTC
Source organism: Larimichthys crocea (assembly GCF_000972845.2). Classification (NCBI taxonomy): domain Eukaryota; kingdom Metazoa; phylum Chordata; class Actinopteri; family Sciaenidae; genus Larimichthys; species Larimichthys crocea. The sequence goes on along the minus strand of NC_040018.1, from coordinate 21,640,085 downwards.
CTGTCAAGCCCGGCAACAAAATTTTATGAATGTTACATGTACTTTAATGTAAGAGTAAGGTAATCAACACATGTGGTAAGAGTAATAAAATACAAGAGTTCTTGCTTCATCAGTCTCCAAACCTTGATTGCAAGTGTTGTGAACGTTGGGTGGATGAAAGCAGACTGTGATGTGCTAGAAATGGTTCAGAAAGTTATTAACATTTTTAGTTAAGTTGTTATAATTCATCTTTGGTGAAACCAGACTGAGGATTCAGCACCAACAGGAGAGAAGAGATATGTGTCCTGATAACGCTACAATAACATATCCATGCCAGAAAGCTATTAGCAGCATACATCTCACAATATGAAAGAGTTAATCCGAACTATTTTGATAAAAGCTTACCCAGTTATATATAGCTATGGTGCTAGCAGAAAGGTCATGGAAAATTCCATGGCAATCCAGCAATTACTGTGTTAATTTATTTTTTTAGAGTTTAAAGTGTTTGTTAACAGAAATTTTTGGTGGCCAGAATTGTGAGAAATCATCCTCTAGGGATCCTAAATATTCAGAACAAAATTTTAGCAGTAGCATCTGGCAGTAGTTTTAAGAACAGATGGACTGACCCACTGATCAACACCACCACCCTTATGCTGCTTCTAGTGGGTCAAAACAGACTGCCTCTTACCTCAACCATAATGCTCCTTACCATGAAAATGTGAAGTAAACATTGTTGGTAGCTCAAGCATATTTTTTATAAATATTTGTAAGACTATGATGAGCACAGTAAATAAAGAACATAGACTAATTATATGCCACAAATCTAGTGATTATCTTGATGTTATGGCAGGTGTACATTTTGTATAACCTTGATAGCAGGACACCATTTAAAGGCCCTTTAGAGTGAGACAGTGTGGATACACATGCATCTTTTTCTACCTGTAGTTCTACAAAAAGATCTACTTTAATCAGGAGTAAAAGAGTACGTAGATACAGAAACCTAATGTGTTTTAATATAAAATTATAAAATTTAGTGGCAATGTACTGCAAGTAGGCATATTACTCATCATGATTGTGATTATGACACAATCCAAATACATTTTTTATAACTGGATTTATTTTGGACATCTTTGCCATTACAACAGTATAACTGATGGTCGCTAACCACCATTCAATCATTTAGACTTTATTTGTATTGCAGTAAAGTGTGTATGACAGTGACCTATTTATGAACAGATGAGAGACGTGAAAGATGGAAAGCTTGAGAGTGTGCTTGAGACAAATGTTATTGAGTCTTTCACCACAAGATGGGGTCTGTTTTAGAGGTCTTATTCCCCTGTGCACATGCTTCTGTGGCTCTGGGACACAGTGCTCTCGGACTGTCACAAACCAGAATTACATAGCAACACAATTTGTGCCTCTGATGTTCACATCATACTCCTTAAATAAACCCACCCCTACACAGAGCTAAACTGGTCGGTTACACATACACCACATTTTGGGACAATGGTTGTCAACTTTACAGGCTTTGCAACTTTCAAAAATAGATTAGTCCATGTGATTTCTTGTAACCTGCTCTCATATTCAGCAGATGTGCGTTCAGCATGTGAGGAACTACTATATATAGTAAATCAGTCAAAGAATCATATGAATAATTGCAAGGGGAAGCCTAAAGATTATAAAAAAAGTTGATTTCATGAGAAAAGACTAATCCTTTTTTATATATTTATATATTTTGACTTCAAAGCACTCAATTATGACCTTTTGTAGGAGGGACACGATGAGCACATCTTGTCTAGTGATAATGCTATAAAGCCCAACTGCAATGAGAAAACATCTGGAAAACTGTTGCCCAACAAAAGACTGTTAAAATGAACTGAGGTTTAAAAAGGCTGCACTAAATTTAATATACATCAAACTCTGTTTGTTATAGTAAAGAGATGAAACGCTCATAGCAGAAGAGATATTTCATGGTCCTAGGTCACACCATATCGAAGCTGCAACATCTTAACACATCACACCTGATCGGATGGCTTTAAAGTCCTAACCCTTGCATGATTCCCCCACAGACTGAACTTTTGGGAGTGAAGCCAACTAAACCTCAACCATGTGTGTAGCAGCATCCAGCCAAGCAGTGTTGAGCTCAGTCCAGCATATGGTTTTAGCTGATGCAGTAGTATGTAAAAATAGCTAAACTGCAAACATTGACACTAACCAGTTGTAAGTACCGTAAGGGTCAAAGTTACAATACCCAATAATGATCCCTAAGCCAAAATAAGAGCACAAAAAGTGATCACAGATAACTTTAAAAGATAAATAAAATCATGCATGAGGCTTTTTTCTTTTTCTTTGATCTGATCTGATCTAAAGGTGTCAAACCTCTGCAGTAACTTGTACTGTATCCACCTGTGGACCTCCTGTGTGGAACATGTTATGACTTCACATATTTTCCCAGGTGAAACCAAGAAAGCACCTATAAATCCAGGCTTGATATAAAGAGCACATTGTTACCTTACATAAGTCAGGGAAATAAATCAGTTACACTCAGGTCATACTGCAAGTCTCCAACAGTACAGTGTCGTTACCAAGAGAACAAGGCTGAAGTAATCCAGTGTATTTACAATACACTGGAAATTATTAGTTTTTGAACATGTCTACACACTAGTCATGAATGCATGATGACACTGATTTATGATTTTGTCACAGAATCAAATAATCACTTTTCTCTCTGCATTTGCATAGTTACATGTCTAGTTAGTTAAATTTCAGAAGAAAAAAAACAATGCTTGATAAGATGACTCTACAATATGTAATGAATACTGGCTAGAGAAAAAGAACTGAGACCAAGAGAGAACAATTGTTGTTTGGCTGACTGTTCATTGGCCCTGTAATTCACTCTTTATGTTGGTGATAACCTAAAATGAGATTTTACAGTCACAGCTTTTATTTCCACATAAAACAGAGTCTTGTACTATATAAGCCTGTTAAGAGAGTATCCAACGTTATCTTACAAGCTTGTGCCCAAAGCACCCAAACTACACAACAAAGCATAAAGCCTGTACTGGTGCCAGAGTCTGACCGTCTGCTTTCACTATCACAGCCGGCCGTTTGTTTCTCTCTTCTCTCTCTCTTCTTCCCCACGTCTTCCACACTCCAAGCACCAAGAGAAGTATAAAGAAGGCAGCAGTCCGAGACGGAGAGGGAGGGCTTTCTAGAATTCACCTTTTATCTCATATACAGTATGTGGCAAGCGGAGTGTAGGAGGGGAAAGAAGCAATAAAGTGGTAGGGAAAATTAGAGATGAGAGCTGAGGGAGAGATACAGAGAAAGAAAGGGAGCAACTGAGGAGAAGAAAAAGAGTGGGTTCATACTTCTTTTTCTTCAGCATATATTTAATGTTCTCTGATCTGAGAAGGAAATGTTAAGAAGTCATTCCAGAGAGATACAGAGAGCATGGATACAGCTTTCAATTTCTACTTTACTGACCTCGAGCTTTAAAAGTTCTGCCAACTGTTTGAACTACCCACCAACACAGCCTTTGTAAATTAATGGAGTTCACAGCTTTCTTGGTTTGGAAAATTTGGAAAAGAATCCTTCAACAAAATGTCCCTAAAACATGTCTACCCATTAGCTTATGGCTAACAATATTAGTTTACCTTTCCCTAGTGGTGCCACTGACAACGACGTGGCAGACTCGCCGCTCGGGCCCAGTGCTTTTGTCAGGCCAGTGTATTGTCTCGTGTTTCTGACTGTAAGCCGTGCGCACATCTGGGCTAGACAGAACTTTAGCTTGTTGTTTGTTTTGATGAAGAAACACATGAAGCCAATCAGCTAACAGACGGGCGGAAAACAGCTTATCATATCCCCGGACGGGGCAAACAGCCAATCGTTCAGCTGCAGTAGTTGCCATGTTGGTTTGTTTACAAGGGGGTAGCATGCAATGAGAAGCCGGGAGGAGAGTAGAGGCGGCCGCTATGTAGGGGAAGTATAGTAATCCACGGTAGTACTGCCATGTAGAATTTCTCGTATATTAGGAACCGGTACGATTTACGGTGGGTATCGTGCAATTCTAGCTGTTTCTGAGCAAAACCCTTGAGATGTACAGTCTCTTGCAGAGATGTACATGTGCATTGTTGTCTTGCACTACAGTAGCTTCTAGGTTAATTTGCAGGACTGCATGCATCCAAGAGTGACTGAGATGTGGTTTGTTTGCGTAAAATGTTTTTAGCTGCTGTCAATTGTAAGCCACCCTCATCCTGCTGGCAAATCACAGCTGTCGGACTACAGGAGAACCTGGTGTAGCAGCTATCTGGCAGAGACACCACAACAAACCGCTCAGGAGAGGCCCGCAATCACATCACAGTGAGTGATAATACACTTTAGAGTGGAAGAGTTTTGAAGGCTGTCGATGCGAGTGCTGCTGGCTGGACTGTTGAGTGCTATAAGGAGATACTGATTCCCTGCTGCCTATATATCACTTGACAGGTGACGACAGGGGGAGGGAGAGGGAGGGAATGGGGTTTGAGTCTCTCCAATGGTGTATCACTCTGGGCAACCAATGAGAGGTGATGGGAGCTTATTGACTTGTCTGGCTTGATGGGCACTCAGTGGCTGACACGGCTGCAAGCAACATCCTTCAACGCTAAACCAAATGGCCGAGCATGATCAAATCCTTTGCCCGCTAACCTCTTTACACAGAGATACTCCGGAGATTACCCTCAAACCTGTCTTCCCCATCCACCTCCCTCTGGCAACAGGGAGCAATGCATTATGGAGATCGATGCCATATACGCCATTTTCATCTCTCCTTGAAAGTGTGTCACAGGAGGGAGTCCAGAAACAGTAATTTAAATTCTGTCTACCTGTCCTGGCATAACCTTCACAATGCCCTCACTTTGCGAGTGTTTCTTTCTGAGCAGAATTGTTCATTGTTGTTACACATGGGCTTAATCAAATAAATATAAAGAGATAAAGAGGAAGACTTGTTTTTCACTAAAGCATTTTATTTTTCAGAAACACTATAGTACTTCACCATAATAAAAGAAAAAAAAACCAAAAGAAGAAAGTGGTATTAGCCACCCAATATGTGAATATGGCAGTCAAGCAGCAATTTTGAAGTGGCTGAAACGTGTCAGATCAGTTCAGAAAATGACTAACTTTGAAACACTGAGCGGGATGAATTAATCTCTATCTCTCTGCTAGCGGTGCAGGGGTATGTTCATGGTGCCCTCAGTGTGTCATCAAGCCACTCTTTAGGACCGCCCAAAAAATCCGGAGACTGAAAACTGGTGAAGTTAGAGGTGAAAAACTGTTTTCACCTCTAACTCTCTCCAAAGTTTAATAATGTATCGTTTGAAGTCTTTTCACGTTTTCCAACATATTTAATGAATGTCTGCAAATTGCCTTTACACAGACTTTAAATATTTGCTGGGAAATCACTTTCCTACTGTTCTATACACAGGGTGTTCTTTGTTTTAAAAAAAGCTAAAGGGGGCTTATAAAAATTGCTAAGCCATGCCATTGTCTCATTACAGGTGTCTTTGCTCCAAGGTAAAGCAGTCATGTTGAGGACAATCTATAGAATAGCAAGGTCCTCTTTTCAGACAGACTGTAAATTGAGATGAACCTACATGAAATGAACTTCTAATCAGCCACCAGACACAGACAATCTCTCTGATGACTGCTGAAGGGTATTCATTGGAGAGAAGTTTAACATCATTGCGTCTGATTGACTGGGCTCTCAACCACCGTGGGTTAAGGGGGCTCCTGGGGTTAGCCTGGTCAGACAGAACAAGAGAGCGCAAGAAAGAGAGACAGAAGGAGAGGTAGAGGAAGAGAGAGAGAGAGGGCCCTTCGGTAAATGGGCAGTCCACAGAGAGTTGTGCAGCAGTCTAATGGAGCCTCATCACGGCCAGTCTGTCAGTCAGTCAGGTGAAACAAGGTCTAACAGGGTCCTAATGAAGACAGCTTCACGCCGCGTTGTCTTGAAACTGCCCAGCTAAAAAGCACACACTTATTATCCATCTTCCACACTGTGGAATATTGGCTACTCAAAGTCACTAACAAGAGCAAAGGAAGATCCAACTTTCAGACCAGGGCAGATTTTGTTCATTCTCTTTGGAACAAACATAGCTGAGAAATGGCACAAGAGAGGAAGTACTGTTGCACTGTACAGCTGTAACTCTGTTGTAGACACAAGGCTGCAGGCTAAATGCTGAAGATAACTACAGCTGTGCTGATACAGAGTAGTACACACACAGTATGTAATATAAAATGTTCCAGTCTTGTTGTACTGTACATGAGCACTCGTGGAACACCTCATGTCTAATAAAAAATGCATGGATGTAATTACCTGTTACAGACTGCTACATGACACCCTAATATGAGTGTAATAATTATTTCTGTTGTTTGACTTTCTGTGGTGTCAGTTTTGTATGGTGGGCTGCACAATGGTATAATATATAAATTACTGCAGTTTGCAAATGTTTTCACAGTCTTATTTATAGTAATACACAACCATGACATTGCTTAACTGGATCATTAAATATGCATATGCACACTGGGATGCAGTTTCTACAGATTTATCAAACATTCTTCACTAAATGACTCATGGGGAATTTAGGAAGATAATTGAAAAACAAAACTGGGGGCAGATAAAACAAAATTATGTCACTTTCTACTTTCAGAAGTCAGCATTTACTACTCAGGCCAACAACAATACAACCTCTTTCCAAACAACTTTTAAGCTGGGACGTTTTAGACACAGGTTGAATATTCTCAAACCAAGACAACACACAGAAACCAGGAGTTCAGTGGTGTGATGTTGGACAGAAATAGTTCTTCTGTGGTGTTCATGAAGATTTCCCATGGTGCTGTCTGAAGCCCATTCTACAGGCTTCACACAAAATTAGAAATGCTTTTAGGTTAGTATAGGGACAGTAGATAAGCTGGAGAGCCAGTCATCCCCACAGTCCATCCCGGCCCAGTAGCATTGCCTCAGGACAAAGCCTCCGGGTGGCCCTTAACCAGGCCTTGGCCTGCCGTCTCTACGTAAGTGCTCTGTCACGAGGCTGCCAGGGGCTACAGCATATGCCACCAAATCCCTGGCGTCCGCCCCATGGTAAACAGAGGCCCAGCTAATGGAGGCATGATTCTCTGTATTCACGTATGTACAGTATGTCTGTGCCTCAGACTGACCTTTAGTTGGCCCACTCCTCGTCCTCACCGGCAAATGGCTTCACGGCTGGATGACTCTGCACTGCCTGACTCACTACATGTGGGAAATGGAGTCAGAGAAAAAGAGAAATGGGTTAGGGTGAAAGAGACACAGAAAGAGAGAGCTTTCCTTTTTTCTCCTTGACCTCAGGATTCAAAGAAAGACAATTTGTAACATGTACACTTTTAATTTAATAATACATTTAAATGATCATATAGGGCTGGGATACTGCAGCAGAAGGAACTGTGTCTTTGTTTACCTTCCTGAGAAAAGTTCAAGGTTTGACAGATATTGTAAGGATGTGACATGGATCATTTTACTTGGGTTTGAGAAAAAAAAAATCAAAGCAAACTCTGCCCTTAGTGTTATGACCATGTGCTATAATCACAGAGGGTGTATTTTTATTGTTCAACATTTCAACTCAATCTTTGCACATAATGACAGGCGTCTAAGCCATCCACCTATGTGTAAACAGTCTGCGAAGACTGCGGAGTGGAAACTGCTGCACTGAGGATCTGACCTACGAGCTTTGGCAAGCAAACCTTTCCATGTATTTATTTGTGTTGACTTTGTTTGTACTGCATGCGTGCCTGCTGCCAGTCAAGCATGCCGGTGCCCATGCAGAAACCTATGTACCGAAACACAATCATAGAGCGAAATAGTTTTAACGGACGCTTGGTACTTCTTTCCTTCACAATGGCCAGTGCCCCAGTGTGTGTCTGCCATTCTGTGGGCATCTAACATAATTATAGGGCTTTGTAGGTTTGCATGGGAGTATTGGGGCTAGATAAAGCCGTCATTACTGTACACATACACTGTCGACACACAAGCCCAATGCTGGGTACAAAGCAATCACTACAACTGTATTATCTTTCCAGTACAAGTCTATAATTAGTTTTCCCCTTGTTACAAAGCAGGCATATGTTTCATGGAAGAATGAAAAGAAACAGATTACTTCAAACCTTAACCCTGTCCTATTTCTCAGAGATAGTTTTATAGCAGGCAACGATAAGAAGAGAGCTACAGGGAGGGACTATAATGTGTCTCGATATCAGGGAGTATAAGGGGAGTTCAGAAGCAGAGTGGAATGAGGAGCCCGCGGCTTATGTCTTCAAATCACAGCTTTCCCAAGCACCATCTCTGCTTCATAACAGTGAAGATGTTTCGTTCTGACAGTGTACATTCATAGACAGTCCTACAGAATGTGTGTGTGTGTATGGATGGGTTCATTACACAGATGCAAGAATAATATCAATAATACCAACTTAAAATATCATCATCTCTTGTGGCTTCTGTCCAATATGGAGCAATTAGTTTACAATACACTTCCCATCTCATATCTACAAGGTATTTTAGGAGTGAAGGGGTTTATGCTGGCATCCATAAAACATAAAGGGGTCATATTTAATTGCGAGGGAGAGAGGAGATGAGACAAGACTAATTATCTTTATAGCCTGATGGCAATATTTTATTTAACTTCAGTACTCGGTCCTTTGCTATGGTGGCCAGTGGACATGAACAAGATTTACTTCTTATGGTGCAGCTGAGCAGGTTTTTGTGGCAACAGAGACTCCCATCAACTGCCAAAATGACAACAGTAATTTACAGATGTGACACATTAATTTTTTATTCCTTCATTCATTCATTCATTCATTCATTCAGTCATCAATACAAAAGGCAACTTTACCACTATAATTTCACATGAATATTTGTAATTTCTTTCTGTATGCAGGGTGCAAAACTAGTGGCCTGGTTTATGGCTAATGCAGCTCTAACACTAAGAAAACGCCAATAGCCTGGGACAAGAAGGCAGTCAGGGGGAAAGTTGTAAGAGAGAGAAGATAGAAAGGGAAAAAAACAGAAAAATAAATTGAGTGAAACACCCAAGAACAGAGAAGAGGGCGGGAGAGTGGTGTCATGGGAGCTGAGAGAGGCTAGTGCCATGCTATTGAGCGCATGGAAGAGTACAGTCTCTGATTTCTTCCCTTCTGCTTTTTTCCCTTTCAAAGAGCACTTGAAAGCTCTTCTGAGGTATCGAGCAGGTGGGAGTGTACGGTGAGGCGGACTGGGGCCGAGAATGGGCAGGGCTGGGTAAAGCAGCTCCCTCTTTCTCTATCCAATGCACAGAAGTGGAGGACTCAGAGGTCCAAAGGCCCAGTGGCCCAGAGCTCCAGCCAAGCATCTCTGAGGAGCCTTCAGCTGGGCAGAAGTAGAAATTGGAGGCGTGAGGCTGGGCACCCAGGATGAAGGCTAACCACAAAAGCTGCCTAAAAAGTATCCACGCTTGGAAAAAAGAGAGCAACATTGATACATATTTCAAGAGATAGTACCTTGACACTTGGATTTTTTTTTCTTAAACCAAAAACAACAAAACATTTGACACCGTCATTCCCAGAAGTTTCATACCTCTGATAACAACCAACTTTATTCATTTCTTTTGTTCAATTTGGCAACTCTCAAACAACTCTAAGTAAACATCAAGTATCCCTTCAATACTGTTCTCATACCCATGTATAAAACACTTCAGACCACAACACATTATACTACCCAGTTATGTTATTTAGCATCCTTAATCTGGGTCATTATGACATTACAATCTGCATAACACTGCTGAATTAAATTAGGCTAAAAGACAGTATTGTCTCAATCGAGATTTTCTTTAAGTTTGCCCTAATGTAATTGATCAAAAAAGCAGCCAGCCTTTGAATGCTCCATCCTCTGGGAGTAACTTCAAACTGTATCAATTATAGAAATCGGCTCAGAGGAGTGGAGTCAATTCCCTATCAATAAAGTATTCAGCGGCAATCGCCAGGAGGTTAGGAGAGGGATGAGCTAAATGCAAACCCATAGGACTATCTAAATCTACTGCACGGTGGATGCTCCAGTAAACTCAGTAGCTTCAGATGATCAAACAGGAGGTATTCCAATCAAACACTGCATAGAGCTACAGAAGCAGAAGCTTCTGTTAATACAGTGTTAACCTCTGGAGAACTGTTTTCAAGCCTTGGATCGTGAATTGAGATGTGGAAGTATATTTTTGCAATTAGTCTGCTCACACTGTAAATATTGTTACACTCCAATTTCTATTCAATACTCTAAACAAAATCTATAAGATGGTCAAACTGATTGAGAAATAAAACAAAGTACCTAGAAAATGATTGTGGCCGAGCAAAGTCACTGATTTTCAATAAGGAAGAGAAAAAGTTAGTTGGGCGACTCAATTTAGAAAAGATCTACTGTATATCAAGATATTAACTCCACATTTAACAGACGAGAGGATACAATCCTTTTTTGTGTTTTCTCAGAAAAGTCTTCAAATCCTCAAAGGACAATACAAATATTTATACTGTATATTTCACTATTTCACTTCAGTGTTTTTTTTAATGTAGATGCAAAGATAGATATACTGGTAATTCCAGGGCCAGTCACTATATCAGTAATTATCTGTGTGTTGTGGCCAGTATGATAACCAATAATATTAATTGGAAAAAATTGGAAAATATAATTTAAGTTTACTTTTTAATACAATACTAATCTTTAAAGATCCTTTCCAGAATATATCCATTTAATAAATACATTGATTTATTGTCACTTGTTTGTAATAATGTTAGTTTATAGTTCAATATGTAGACCAATTAATGCCAGATCTAATCTCCTTATTGACAAGTATGGACAAGCAAAACCAAATAGCATTACTTTACATACTTTTGGGCTAATTAATAGCTACCTAAAGCTATTAACCAGTTTAAACTGGATAACTGTGGCATCATGGCTCCTTCCTCTGCTGCCGATAGAAGGAGACTAACTGACTCAGGTACTGCTGGTAGAGAGGAGGGGCTCGTTCGTCTCAGCCTCAACATCCAACAAGAATTCACATTTACATTTACATTTTCAGGTACATAGCACATTTTTTCATTGTTTTTAGCTTTTTCACAACAGTTCAACACTAGCATAATGAGGTCCATAATCCATAATAATGAGGTCCATGTGTAAAACATGGGCTCAGGCAGTGAATTTCTGTGGGCAGAGAAGATGTCACATTTCTACAAGTTTATGTTCCACTTGTTCAACAGGTGTTTGATCATTTATTCGTAACCATCTCCCTTACTGGTGGATTTTGTTCAGTTCTGCTGTCTGTTTGTGGGGAGCTCAGCTCCATCTTTATGCAAGAGCTACCACAGAGAGCAGAGAGGAGAGAGAAGAGGCGGCAGAAGGGCGAAAATACTCAAAACTGAGTTTTAAGCGGCATCCGTAGTCTGCAGCACATTCTCAGACTTGCAATTATATATTTTAAAAAAATAACTCAAAAACAAAATCAGTTAAAATGTCTATCTCTCTAACTTAACTCTTGGTGTATTACCTTTTTACTAACTCCTCTGCAATTTAATAAACCTACTCCTTGAATATGATGAGTAATTAATTCACAATGACTTCTTGTTTAATTGTTTACCAAAAGATCCAAAAGTTTTTCGGCTGTTGAACAAAAAAATGTTTTTTCATTAAAGTGTAGAAGTTAACTCAAGACACAAAGGAATGAGGGTATTAATCTTCTGCTCAAGCTTGTTAAACAATTACGGGTGGCTGTTATCAGATTGCCTGTGGTTGACTCTCATATGCACGCATACAAACAGACAAAAACAAAAATACATGCATCTACTGTAGGCTTTCATGCACACAATCACTCATGTGCATGCATTTAAGTACTGTATACACCCACTCCTCCACAGTATCACTGTTACACTGTATAGATCTATTGACAGAGCCATGCCATATCAATGACACCTTCAATCTTTACAGGCCCTTCTCCCTGAAAGCTTCTGTTGCGACACAATCATTACAAATTGATTGCAAAATAGCTAACAATCATGATTAAATCATTAAATTCTTGTCTACGCTTCAGAGAATGGGGAGAAAATTAACTTCCCACCAACCTCATTTTTTTCCGAACACGAAATAATGATTTTCTGCCAGTCTAATTACAAAGCCAACATCTGATCAAGCCCGCATCCAGAGGGGATTATCACATGCGCTAGTATTAGACCTCATTACCAGCCTGAGTGCAGAATTATTACATCTTGTAATTGGATGGTGAGATTTATATACAGATCAGGCCGGTTTCTGTAAGATTGTAATTACAGGCTTCGTTGGTTAGCCACTTATCACTCAGCAGTGGAGTGCAGGAAATCGGCGTGTGGAAGAGCATTTCATTAATCCCTCACTCTGTCGGAGGGGGGGGGGACGCTGTACCTTCCATGTCTGTTTTAGGGACAACAGCATCATTCGCACATCAAACAATTCATCACTCTCTTCTTTGCCCCATACCTGTTCAGACAAGCCCTCAGTTTCCTGAGCTCCTCAGTGAACAATCATAGGAAATTTGCCTCTGTAAATGATTAATTTTGATTGTTGACTGAGCACCATTTGCTAATTAACCCAAGGTAAATATGTAGAATATACCCTCAGCAGAGGGATCATGAAAACCCTTGCCAGGGTTAACAGGCTAAAAGCTCAATGCAGCTGTGGAGGAGTGTGCGTTTGTGAATCCATTTGGCTTCACCCATTTATACAGCCCAAAGACCACAGTATCTTTCCCTTCTCTCAGTGGGCAAAGGCTGTTATAGCTGCCTTTAGCTCATGTAAATTATTGAACACACTTTTTTTTCTCCCCTTTTCTTCTTAAGGAGACCCTTAATTAATGGACCGGGACGCTTGTTAAACACCTCACTTTCCATGGCACAAATCTGCCACATGTGATTAGACAGGGCCAGCGTGCTCCAGTTCATCAGCGAAGCAAAAGACGGAGATAGAGAGGCTTTTGCGGCCATCATCATCATTCCTCATCACAACTCAAGCAATGGCTGCTCTACTTACAAACAGGTCACTCACGATAAACCAAAGTAAATCTGCACTGACAATGTCAAGCTCTGACACCTTTTACATATGGTAATAAATTGAAAACGGGACTGAGGCAAATCTTGAAGCAAATGGAATGAAAAATGACAGAGGGAGGAAAAAACTAGAAATGTGTGTTGTAACGTGACGCTGAAGGAACCAACTCATTTGCTGTCCCGCCATTCTGCAACTCAGCAAGAAACGCCTTGATCCTCGTGTCAGGGTGACACTGATGGGGAAGAAAAGAAAGCATCAGCACCTCTTCACAGTTAACACCCATGCAACTTACTTTCTCTCTGCATATCACAGAGCCCTCCCCTGTAACAATCAATACAGGCCTACATTTTATGAGACAAGGAGTTAACTTGTTCAATTATGCCACAGACAGCTCTATTCTTTTGTAACAAGTAATCTGGATAGTGAAATCAATACTGACAGGCTCACGGCACGCTAGCTAATTTCATATTACCTCCAGCCAATGGCGGAGTAGCTCGTAATGGAGCTGTAGTTCCACTTCATTATAAGAAAGGAGGGGGGGATCAATACTAGCACAGACGCACACACGCCCACGTTAAAACACACATACACACGCAAGCAAAAAGGTCCGATTTTCCACACAGCATAACACAAACACATACGGGCAAAGAGGGCAACTCGGCTACTTCAAAGCCCCCAAGGGGCTACACGGAGCTGTCTAATACAGGGCAGATGGGGTGGGGGAGTGGATGGGGGTCCAGGGTCACAACCCCCCCCCAAAATAAATTATACTTCCAATTGTCAGCAAACACACGCACACAAACACACCTCTCTTTTTCAAACTGTCAAGCAATCTTGAGGGGAACATCCCCATTTTTATTCACTGATCTTCCTTTAAGCGCACACACTTGCAAGCAATTAACACTTGACTTCTTCACAACAAGGTCATAATCTGATTCGAAGGGTTGACTACTGAGAGGGAAAGGAGAGAGAAGAGAGAAAAAAGAGAAAAATAAAGGAGGATAACCTTCAGATGGAGGATCAAGTCTTTGACCTCTGCAGCTAATTACAAATTAAACTCCATATCTTCTTTTGTAAAAAAAAGAAATATCTCCATTCTTTTTTCCCATTATTGTTATCACTCTGTAGGATTAGCTGGGGACTAAGGGGATGATGTTGTCTAAGCCGATGTCAACTGTACAATTACTCGACTCATCCATCCCTTTCCAAGGAAAATAAGACACTGTAGATTAAGATAAGCCGTCTTGAGAAAGAATAGGGATGTAAAGCCTTTGACAATTACTAAGTACACATGGCAAAGGGTGACAATTGCTCTTGGTAAACAAACTAAATACTCATTAGACTTAACTCTCAGATTCCTTTTTTCATAACTTCCTATTATGCAATTTGGATTTATTGCACACATTAATAATCTTTACCAGGTTAGGCTACAAACACCATGACAGCAGCATCATTTAGCTTTAGTAAAGAGCACCCACAGAACGGACAGCTACGTGAGAACACATCTCAACTGCGTTAGGCAAGGGCCCAATTAAATGCATTTTAATCTAAATATCCCTCAATATGCTTTATTGTTCTCCTTTAATTTCCTTGCCACTATTCCATATGGAGCTACAGTTATCAAGCAGACAGGCTTTATGAGCCCGGCAGAGTTGTGTAACACTGGGGCTCATCAGTCCTCAGCCATTAACGGGCTGGCAATGTCTCTGCAACAGGGGGCACTGGCCTATAACAAATGCTCGGCTTTTGGTGGAAATGCATTTAGGACTCAGCTATTCACTGGACAATTATTAACAATTAGCTGTACACAGCATCCATCACAGGCTGAAATTAGAGTTTTGGTAATGTAAAGTTTAAATGTGTGGATCATTGTGAGGTTTCCCTTAGGAAACCCTCAGGTTTACTCCAGTTGTTGCCATTCACCACATCAGTATGGATTACAGATGTAAGTTACACATTTTGTCATATGCTTGCACACTGTTGCATTACTATTTCTTTTTATGCCCATTTTGTCAGTGCAAAGTAGTTGTGCCTACTCAGCTCTATGTACAACTACGTACAACTTTTATACTGTGACTGTGGCTGGAGATAGCCGCAGGATGTGTTATTATGAATCCTATTGCTTTTCCGCAAAGACCCGCCCCTATTCTGTCTCTGATTGGCTAAACCCAACCTCTGATTTAACCCCATCCTACCTCTCACCTTAACCAACTTTTTAAAAAAGCAGTGGGATTCATAATGACGCCTCCAGGATAGAATGGGGTAATTTGGGGATATAAGCATTATGTGTGTAAGCAAACAATTTGGCTGAGGACCATTTCTCCCTATAGCAAGCTGTTCCTTTGTGGTTACAGCTGCCCAATTAGAGAACGTTTACATACGTTTTCTAGAAAATTATAATAAAGTCTATAACCATTTTTGCTTAAAAAAAAAAAAGAAAAACAGCATTCTCCCTCCAGATCCTAACCCTTTCCGCACAGGTGCCCGATCTAAGCAGGTGGAGTCTCTGATGCAACAACTTGGACACGATTCCTCGTCACCTTCCCTCCTGCAGACACTGTCAACTGGGCTGATAGTCAAGCCATAAAGCACCACTGCCAGGAACTCAACCTGGATCCTCTCACAGTAATGTGCATTTTTCCCTCTTTGGTATCTGAATGTCCCAATTTCTCTTTATCTTATTACAGAATAAAAGCATAGAGCAAAGGGGAAAAGGATGCCATGTCTACTTTTGAAAAAGCATTTTATTCATTTGTATTTTTAATTATATAAATGAATTAATCAATAATGACATAAATTACTTAATCACCTCTTAGTTTATGACTAATCCTCAGGTGACATGTATTGCCAATTAGATAAACACTGAAAAAAGTATATGTAAGAATCAGCTTTTATTAACTGACTATGTGCATGCAAGTGAGACGGACACAAAGACGCAGAGACAGGCAGAGCAGGAGTTGAGGGATTGAAGATTCCGACTCACTCTCAACCATTTTCACCTCCCATTATCTGATTAGCCTCCCATTTCTTCCCCATCAGTGCAGTGACCTGGATTTTCGGTAGGATAGTGATGGTCAGCCAGGGCGGGGTCTGGTGAGAGGGGCCAAACCATTTGGGGGTGGCGGAACCATAAATCAGCAGCAGCAGGAGAGAAGAGTGAGGCGGATTTATAAAGATGTTGTGCTCGGCCAGCCCACTTGTGGACACTGTGATGAATTCACAAGCACATTGCCAAGGCAAACTACTTCATTATACCATGGCCCAGTGGTCATTAATCTCCCTGGGAGGCCAGCATCCTGGGGGATCGCCAGACCAGAGAATTTATTCAGGCCTGGAGGTACTCATTTCATTAGCCATTCAATCTGTTCAGTCCCCCTCTCTCTCCATCCCTCTCTCTGTCTCTACTTGCCATCATGGTAGTTTATATTATCTAATAAATAGTACCTCAATTTCTATCTTTGTCCTCTCTGTGTGTTGTCTTCACTGTAACAAATTAAGATTCTGATTGCATTCAAATACAAGCATTATTTACATATCAGGAAGATTTGGATCAGTTGGATTTGTATAATGTGTAAATGTACTTATCTATCATACTCGATGACCAAAATTTATAGAGATTTGTGCATTTGTTTGTGCATCTCTGATGGTTATTATAGTGAGGAGAGGTTAAAAAAAAAAACATTTGTGCACTGCAAGTTCAGAACATACCACCTCTCAGCCCTTATGACAAGGGGTGAAAGAGTGGAGACATGAGAAGAGATTCCCAGAGGTAAAGTCACAACTGGCTACTTCGGTCCTGTAATGGTGTCATTACTCGGGGCAAGTGCTACTGGCCCAACATGTTATGGGAGGGCCAACATCCAGCGATTACTTATTAATGCTGGGACTCCTTATTCCACACACACACACACAGAAAACAAATACGCTATCCCCTCTGTCTATTACTGTGATCAAACAGGCAGATGCACAAAAAAAGACACGCTTCAAGGTGAATCAGGGCCGCGTAACACTGTGAATGTGAGGAGGATATCGATATTCATCTTCAGCCACAGCTTGCTAAACAACTCAGTTAAGTCGGAGTAGCATTGTGCAGAACTGCCAATTGGTAACAACATGTCAGACACAAACACAAACACTTATGCATATTATTCTTGTCTGATACACACAGACATATACATCGTCTCCCTAGCTCTCACACACAGCCTGGAAAACATTCATATTAAATACATCACAGTGAATTCCTCCCACATTGTGAGGTCTGTAATACCCCCAAGTCGGCCAAGCACACTTGCACCCTCAGTTTGTTATCATGTGATCAGATCTTACAGCTTGAAGAATGTAGGGAAGGCTTCATCTCTCTCTGTTCCTTTGCTCCTCTCCCTAAAGGATTAAACTATATACTGTATATATATATAAATATGTGGAATAATTTCATCAACCAAGCTCTGTCCCGGTGGACCCCTTCCACTTTAAACACTTAACGGGTTAAATAAATAATGATGGCTTGCACACTGGGTGTGTGTTAACGTTAACGGCACCAGCCACTAGCCCCGGGTCCCACAGCAGCAGGAGTCCTTAAAGCGAATAATTTGCTTCCGCTCAGGCCGCCACACTGTAGCCATTCTCAGAGCAGATTATGGGCCTTTAAGTAGCAGCCAGGCCTGAAATGTGACTCTAGGGCTCACAGGCTGTTGGGGAGGAGGCAAGACTCCTTAGAGAGAAGCAGTGGGACAGGGACAGAGAGGGATGTGGACCGACAGGAGAAAGGCTAAATCTATAAATATTAGGGTAAAAGAGAGATGGGGAGAGAGAGAGGTGAGGCAGTGGAGGCTCAGAATGTAGGTTAATGGCACAAGTAAAGCTAATAAAATTATTCAAAACCAATTCTGCACGACATAACTTCCAGAATTCAAACTGAAGTGTTTGAGCACTGTGTTAAATTGTAACCTTGAATACAGTTCAATGTATTGTGACAAGGCAAAGCTGTGGCAAAGATCGTCTCTCTTTCTACTGTTAGGTGACATAAAAAAAAAAAGAATCAACAATAAAGCAAATATTCCTTACATGCAGGTGTTTTCAGCAGCTTTTCGAATTTCCAGAAAGTCGTGATTAGTTTACAGCACGTAAGCAACTGTGATCAAAGTGCAGCAAGAATGACACGCTGAGAGATGCTGCTTACCCAGCGTGACATGTTTCAGGTTTGAGTTCATCCAAACTGAAGAAAGCATCTGTGGTCTTCTCGTCTAACCAGTTCGCCGTGCCTTCTTCCTCTTCTACCATCCAATCCCTACCAAAACAAAATAAATAAAAATTTAACAAACCTCATGATCTCAGTTGAGAAGGACAAAGCGGATCATGAGTGGAGATTCACATTCTACTAGCGGCTGCATACGGATTACTAAATCTGCCTACATGCAGGTGTATCTATAAAAACAGAATACAAGTATATATGACTTTGAATATTATTATCATTAATAGAGACATCATGCCCTCCCATACCTATTGTTGACTCCTATCCATTGCTAGTTACCCTGGTTAATGTGTAACCCCTCGTGACCCTGACCCCATGCTATGCACAGTGGTGTAAACATTACTCACACGTCACTGCCATCAACATTATTACCTTTCCGTCACTATGTGTCCCTCTATTTATAACCTCACCGATCTATAGCCATCGAGAGCTACTGTATCCTATTTTATTTCACTTCAAAGATGCCTATCACTCCGATCACTTTAGGATCATCAAGCGGTGAATAAAGATACTACAACAGAATAAAGACAAAAACAAAATCTGACTTGCTCGTAGGAGCAGAATCTATTTCTATACTGATCAATGGCTAGATAACATGCTTAAGAGTGTGTGTGTGCTGTCATCTGTGTGTGATATTGTCTCTTCAGAGCCCTCATCCTGGGTTTGGAGCTTATGGTGATAACCCCATTAAGATATCAGGCTTTAATTCAAACAGCTTTCCTGACAAAAAAAAAATCAATAGCAACTTTCCCTAAACCTTTTCTCCTCATTTTTCTTTGTAAGCTCAGCACGTTCGGACTCAACTTTACATCTGCTATTTCTCTCCAAACAACTGCAGGCTCCAGTAAAACCCTTGAGAAAGCAAGCAGACACCATCAGTTGATCTATCATGCCATCTCCTCACTAAGAGAGGACAGAAACATCAAATCCCCCTGAAATGACATCTGAACATCAATAAATGGTCCCCGCCCCTCCAATGTGACAGTAAAAGCCATATTGATTTCCACCCAGATTAAGGATACTACTGGGAGCAATTTAAACATACAAGCTGAAGTGTCCCGGCCTAGTCGTGAGTGATGCCTCTCACCGTGTATAATCACGCCGACACTGTGCATTGTGGAGGAGCAAGAGTCAGGATCATGGAAATATAAACGATCGGAAAGACTAGATACAGCAGAGGCTCTCTTTTTTTTTCTCTTTTTTTTTCCAGCCAGGGACCCCTTACAAGATATAAAATATACTGTATGCCCCCCCCACACTACACTATTTACATGATATGTGAGTTATAAGATTTATAATAGCAATTATAGGTTAGATTGGAACGTAATCTATAAACTTGGAAATTAATAAATGAATAAACATATTATTCATTGAGCTATGAAGCAGTATATACTGTCTGTAAACACACACACGCATACACGTATATATGTATATGTATACATGTGTACATAACTAGACTTTTACACACAGACACACACACACACACATATATATATATATATATGATATTATAGATATATAATATTTATATAATTTATTGACATATACATGTGTGTGTGTGTGTGTGTGTGTGTGTGTATATAGGTGTATGTGTAGATACATATATATATTATATATATATATATATACATATATACAATATATATACAAATATATATATATATATATATATATATATATATATATATATAATACAATACATAACATACATACATACATAATATATAATTATATATATATATAATATAATATATATATAAATATATACTTACATACATAACATATATAACCATGGCACTAATTATAAAATGATAAATAACTTATGAACATTGTTTAGAACAGTCGAGAAGCTGGAATTGTCCATTCATAAAAACACATTACGCGCTGAGTATGTGAAGTAGGTGCAGGCTAGCTTGCTAAAGTTAGCAAACTTGGCTTGTGTAATAATACAGAAGTAAATAGGTCTGGTAGTTTTGTTGGTGAGGTTGCTAAGTACTAATTACGTTGAACAACCGTTTAAAATACCAGCTGAACAACGGAGAGTCTCTTACTGAAGTTAGTCACACACGCCGGCTCTCTGAAGGTCTATATGCGCCAAAACTTTGCGCATGCGTCCGTCACGTCACTAACGTCATGTCAAAGCGTCAGACATCTGTTTCCTGCAGGTGATTCGCTTTTCGGCAGGTGGGAGCAGACGTCACACCGCCCCCTGCTGGACAGGTTGCCACGCCTTTTAGTTTTAATTTATATTATTATTATTATATTTATTATTTGTATATATTATTAGTTATTATTGTGTAGTAGTAGTAGTAGTAGTAGTATGTCACCACTTTCATGTGAAATTTTCAAGAGATTCGTCCAGACTCCCATATACTCGAGCCAGCTTGTGTGTCCTTCTGCTTTTCAGGTTATGGCCAGCAACATTTTTAACCATCATCACAACCCTCAATGCACACTACCGACACAGATGCACACAGGCGTCTACAGATGTGCAAGCAAATAAATGCACACGTACACACCCAATTCAGCACATTCAGATTTCATCCCCCAGCTGCGCTGTAGTACTGAGACCATGTATCCTAAGGGCACGTGAGATGCTTCATGCAGCCCTCGGGCCTCTGAAGGTTAACTCCTGACCTCTGTGGTTTCCTGGCTGAGGGCTTCTCTGATAGATAGACCTGCTCGCAGATAGAGAGGCTGTCTTGGGAACTCAACAACGTGCACCGCAGTATACACAGCTATTGTTTCACATTTCAGGATGGATGGAGCCAATATTTCTGTATTAGCAGCTCCATGTGTAAAGCACCATGCAGGTCATGGCCTGACCCTCACAGTGTTTAACTGTCTCTCCTCCACATACAAAGCTTGCAACACCTACATAATACAAGGGATATTGATTGGATGGGTTTTACTATGTCTGGTCAATATGCACATGTACTTAATACAGTATACGTGCATCTCTGTGTATAAATGATTTGATATTTTTTTCTGACGTAAATATTTCATACAGCTTCATAGGTGTACACAATGATCGATCAACATTGTTTCCTCGTTGAGGGGTCATCCCCAGTACACACTGACACATACGCTAGGTAGCTTAACACAATATCCCACCTGGGGAAACCAACTCGTGATAGAAAGGTGAAGGAGAAAGGAAGCAGAGGGAAATCAGTGAGGGAGAACGAAAGAGTGTACAAAGCTAGAGAAGAAGATTAAACATAGGGCTAAGAGAGATAGATGAAAGACTGCAAGAAAAACAGAGAGGTACAAAGTTTTGGCCGAAAACTGACATCACATCCAGTTTTGGACAACAATCAAAGCGAGGTGAGACCTGCAACACGCGCGTACTTGAACTTGGGCTAAATGTTGCTCTTTGAATATAGATAGGTGCGGTGAAAAAACAAGCCATTAGAGCCGGTCAGGTAAACAAAATAAGGAATCCGGTGAGAACAAGCAACATTGAAGGGTTGGGGGGTGGGGTGGCGTCTTTGAAGTGGCTCAGAGTATTCCCCTGACACTTCTGAGATATTTTATTTGAATAATGTGCAGATTCCACATCCGAGTGAGCAGAAAAAGTATACGGTTGGGTGGGGAAGATGACAGGGTTTAATTTCCAACTCTACTGAGAGGGGTGTTGAGAGCGAGAGGAAAGAGAGACAAGGGAATTAAAGAGAGAGAGAGAGAGAGAGAGAGAGAGAGAGAGAGAGAGAGAGAGAGAGGAGGTAGGGGGTAGAAATAAAGAGTTTAGATATGAGATGAGGAAGGCAGACGGAGGATATCGGATTCCCTAAAAACATTTGGACATTTTAAACCTAAGGCAGTTTGCAGGCAGTAAATAAGGGAAGGGAATCAATAGCAGTCAGTGATAAGGGGATTAAAAAGCAGCTAAATATGAAATAACAGCCTAACAAAATGGTATGGATTTCCAATTGGACCACGTGACAGCTGCTTTTGAAATGCAAATAGTAACTTATGCACATGTGTCCTTCTCAGGCCTGGCCACCTATTGATCGGCTAAAACAAATTCTATTGACATTGAATATTAAGGGCCATAAAATCTCTCATGGGAGGTACTTACACACCCATTTCCAGTTTTCACCGTCTACAGCAGGAGACCTGCCTCTTTGACTCACTGAAGCTTAGAACTGCTGGGTGAAGAAAGCGCACAGCTAAGGCAATAAAACTAGATATTGAGTTCAATGTTGAGAATATGCGCAGGCGGTTTCCTGTCAACCTGCGTGTCCTCGCAGTGGAAGAGACATGTCTACTAGAAATGTAAAGTGAAAATCACTTGTAGCATTCTAATTGAGGCAGCCAATTATCAGCAAATGTTTGTAAAATGTTCCTGTCTTCGAAACATTTTAGAGATAACATGCTGACAATGAGGCAATTTGGATCCAAATGATGTGTTGCTAAACCTTGGTGGGCTGGGTGAGAAGGGAAAAGCACACATGAGAAACACATGGAGTGTAAAACCTTGTCTGTTCTCTTAAACATCAACCGCACTGTATATTTTAATTCCTTCACTACTACAACCCAAAGGCTGTATAATTGATATCTCAGTGTTCACCAGCCATTTTTGTCTGATGTACCCCTCAGCTCCATCAAATAAGCTCAAGTAACCCGTACTCCATCAAACCCATCATGTTCATTTGGATCAATTTTATACTGGATCTTAATACTATTACACAATTATAATTATTGAATTTACATTAAAGTGCATGATAACTATGCACCTTTATTTTTCATATGAATGTTGAGCTTAGTCAACTGTCAGTGCAACAGTTAGGCTTGCATTTAATTACAATTTTTATTGTTATTTCTTTAAACTAGTTACCATTATAGACGGATATTTAACTATTAGTTGACTGCTGCTCTTGCTGACTAAGGTTTCATGCTTGGTGGGAATCTGGTCTGTCTCACTCACAGATCCCCCCCTCCTTCAGATGAGCAGGCAAACAAGACCTGAGGAAGATACTGCTGCTCATTCTCTGCTATCTCTCCCATATTTCTTTGCTGTCTCTCTCCTACGCCCCGTTCTCTTCTCTTCTGTCTTCTCTTCTTGTCAATACCGTTCCGTCTCAGGTGTTGTAACGACAATGGTTGGTGGTCGGCTTAAGTTTCTGTTACGCAACAAAAAATTTCAACAAACTTTTTCTGACTGTGGGTTTGACTGCAAACAAGTCTATACTAAAGTGTCGTGTTGCTCTCATATCACAGGTGCCACACTTCTCTCTCTCTTCAGGAGCCACAATCTGAAAAAGTCTTTACACTGATGGGGCAAAAACAGGAGGGGAGAAATATCTCCTTAATCGACTGACTAAATTTATGACATTAAGAGACTGGCAAACAGGAAAAGGTTTGGGTCAGGATAGTATTAGAGGGCAGCTCTCACTGCATGGGCCAGTGTTAAACAAAGTGCCAATCAATAGCCCTTTTATTAGTGACCGCAATCAATGTGCCGGTGACTGAGTGAGCCAATTACGGTATTGACCGCCTGGGCAGAAGAAAGACAAGAAGAGAAGAGAACGTGGGGCGTAGGAGAGAAGACAGCAAAGAAAATATGGGGAGACGATAGAGAGAAATGGCAGCAGTATCTTCCTCAGGTCTGTTTTCCTGCTCATCTGAAGGAGGGGGGGGCATCTGGTGGAGTGAGAAGACCAGATTCCCACCAAGCATGAGGCCCCGGGGTCTGCGGCTGAGGACACCCTGACAGAAAGCAGAGGCCGCCTATCTCCCGGAGGAAGTGAATACGTGTGTGTGTGTGTAGCGGGAGGAGGTGGGGGGTTCAGGGGAAGCTGCTGCCCACCCCACAACCTCCCCCATACGTGCACATCATCTGTGCTTGGGGTGAGCTGTACTGGGAAACACAGCAGCACTCGTCTTCTCACTGCTGGTTCTGAATAGTAATGAGGTCACAGGGCTGGTAAGGTCCTGTGCACGCTCAACTCCACCTTTCCCCCCAAGAGGATGACCAGGTGGATGTGTGTGTCTGTGTGTGCAAGATAACCTAGGCGTGAGGACATATTACATAATTCCTATGTCTCGTATAAACAAAAACTGCAGGTAACTAAACGTCAGGGCCTGCTGATTTGTCTGAGCTTTACCACTGT